>NW_028169140.1:2500-189050 GCF_963971535.1 Notolepis coatsorum | reverse complement strand
TCTGTACAGTGATGAACCCTGAGGGGTTAATACCTGTCTGTACAGTGATGAACTCTGAGGGGTTAATACCTGTGTCTGTACAGTACCTGTCTGTACAGTGATGAGCTCTGAGGGGTTAATACCTGTCTGTACAGTGATGAGCTCTGAGGGGTTAATACCTGTCTGTACAGTGATGAGCTCTGAGGGGTTAATACCTGTGTACAGTGATGAGCTCTGAGGGATAATACCTGTCTGTACAGTGATGAGCTCTGAGGGGTTAATACCTGTCTGTACAGTGATGAGCTCTGAGGGGTTAATACCTGTCTGTACAGTGATGAGCTCTGAGGGTTTAATACCTGTCTGTACAGTGATGAGCTCTGAGGGGTATACCTGTCTGTACAGTGATGAGCTCTGAGGGGTTAATACCTGTCTGTACAGTGATGAGCTCTGAGGGGTTAATACTGTGTCTGTACAGTGATGAGCTCTGAGGGGTTAATACCTGTCTGTACAGTGATGAGCTCTGAGGGGTTAATACCTGTCTGTACAGTGATGAGCTCTGAGGGGTTAATACCTGTCTGTACAGTGATGAGCTCTGAGGGGTTAATACCTGTCTGTACAGTGATGAGCTCTGAGGGGTTAATACCTGTCTGTACAGTGATGAGCTCTGAGGGGTTAATACCTGTCTGTACAGTGATGAGCTCTGAGGGGTTAATACCTGTCTGTACAGTGATGAGCTCTGAGGGGTTAATACCTGTCTGTACAGTGATGAGCTCTGAGGGGTTAATACCTGTCTGTACAGTGATGAGCTCTGAGGGGTTAATACCTGTCTGTACAGTGATGAGCTCTGAGGGGTTAATACCTGTCTGTACAGTGATGAGCTCTGAGGGGTTAATACCTGTCTGTACAGTGATGAGCTCTGAGGGGTTAATACCTGTCTGTACAGTGATGAGCTCTGAGGGGTTAATACCTGTCTGTACAGTGATGAGCTCTGAGGGGTTAATACCTGTCTGTACAGTGATGAGCTCTGAGGGGTTAATACCTGTCTGTACAGTGATGAGCTCTGAGGGGTTAATACCTGTCTGTACAGTGATGAGCTCTGAGGGGTTAATACCTGTCTGTACAGTGATGAGCTCTGAGGGGTTAATACCTGTCTGTACAGTGATGAGCTCTGAGGGGTTAATACCTGTCTGTACAGTGATGAGCTCTGAGGGGTTAATACCTGTCTGTACAGTGATGAGCTCTGAGGGGTTAATACCTGTCTGTACAGTGATGAGCTCTGAGGGGTTAATACCTGTCTGTACAGTGATGAGCTCTGAGGGGTTAATACCTGTCTGTACAGTGATGAGCTCTGAGGGGTTAATACCTGTCTGTACAGTGATGAGCTCTGAGGGGTTAATACCTGTCTGTACAGTGATGAGCTCTGAGGGGTTAATACCTGTCTGTACAGTGATGAGCTCTGAGGGGTTAATACCTGTCTGTACAGTGATGAGCTCTGAGGGGTTAATACCTGTCTGTACAGTGATGAGCTCTGAGGGGTTAATACCTGTCTGTACAGTGATGAGCTCTGAGGGGTTAATACCTGTCTGTACAGTGATGAGCTCTGAGGGGTTAATACCTGTCTGTACAGTGATGAGCTCTGAGGGGTTAATACCTGTCTGTACAGTGATGAGCTCTGAGGGGTTAATACCTGTCTGTACAGTGATGAGCTCTGAGGGGTTAATACCTGTCTGTACAGTGATGAGCTCTGAGGGGTTAATACCTGTCTGTACAGTGATGAGCTCTGAGGGGTTAATACCTGTCTGTACAGTGATGAGCTCTGAGGGGTTAATACCTGTCTGTACAGTGATGAGCTCTGAGGGGTTAATACCTGTCTGTACAGTGATGAGCTCTGAGGGGTTAATACCTGTCTGTACAGTGATGAGCTCTGAGGGTTAATACCTGTCTGTACAGTGATGAGCTCTGAGGGGTTAATACCTGTCTGTACAGTGATGAGCTCTGAGGGGTTAATACCTGTCTGTACAGTGATGAGCTCTGAGGGGTTAATACCTGTCTGTACAGTGATGAGCTCTGAGGGGTTAATACCTGTCTGTACAGTGATGAGCTCTGAGGGGTTAATACCTGTCTGTACAGTGATGAGCTCTGAGGGGTTAATACCTGTCTGTACAGTGATGAGCTCTGAGGGGTTAATACCTGTCTGTACAGTGATGAGCTCTGAGGGGTTAATACCTGTCTGTACAGTGATGAGCTCTGAGGGGTTAATACCTGTCTGTACAGTGATGAGCTCTGAGGGGTTAATACCTGTCTGTACAGTGATGAGCTCTGAGGGGTTAATACCTGTCTGTACAGTGATGAGCTCTGAGGGGTTAATACCTGTCTGTACAGTGATGAGCTCTGAGGGGTTAATACCTGTCTGTACAGTGATGAGCTCTGAGGGGTTAATACCTGTCTGTACAGTGATGAGCTCTGAGGGGTTAATACCTGTCTGTACAGTGATGAGCTCTGAGGGGTTAATACCTGTCTGTACAGTGATGAGCTCTGAGGGGTTAATACCTGTCTGTACAGTGATGAGCTCTGAGGGGTTAATACCTGTCTGTACAGTGATGAGCTCTGAGGGGTTAATACCTGTCTGTACAGTGATGAGCTCTGAGGGGTTAATACCTGTCTGTACAGTGATGAGCTCTGAGGGGTTAATACCTGTCTGTACAGTGATGAGCTCTGAGGGGTTAATACCTGTCTGTACAGTGATGAGCTCTGAGGGGTTAATACCTGTCTGTACAGTGATGAGCTCTGAGGGGTTAATACCTGTCTGTACAGTGATGAGCTCTGAGGGGTTAATACCTGTCTGTACAGTGATGAGCTCTGAGGGGTTAATACCTGTCTGTACAGTGATGAGCTCTGAGGGGTTAATACCTGTCTGTACAGTGATGAGCTCTGAGGGGTTAATACCTGTCTGTACAGTGATGAGCTCTGAGGGGTTAATACCTGTCTGTACAGTGATGAGCTCTGAGGGGTTAATACCTGTCTGTACAGTGATGAGCTCTGAGGGGTTAATACCTGTCTGTACAGTGATGAGCTCTGAGGGGTTAATACCTGTCTGTACAGTGATGAGCTCTGAGGGGTTAATACCTGTCTGTACAGTGATGAGCTCTGAGGGGTTAATACCTGTCTGTACAGTGATGAGCTCTGAGGGGTTAATACCTGTCTGTACAGTGATGAGCTCTGAGGGGTTAATACCTGTCTGTACAGTGATGAGCTCTGAGGGGTTAATACCTGTCTGTACAGTGATGAGCTCTGAGGGGTTAATACCTGTCTGTACAGTGAGCTCTGAGGGGTTAATACCTGTCTGTACAGTGATGAGCTCTGAGGGGTTAATACCTGTCTGTACAGTGATGAGCTCTGAGGGGTTAATACCTGTCTGTACAGTGATGAGCTCTGAGGGGTTAATACCTGTCTGTACAGTGATGAGCTCTGAGGGGTTAATACCTGTCTGTACAGTGATGAGCTCTGAGGGGTTAATACCTGTCTGTACAGTGATGAGCTCTGAGGGGTTAATACCTGTCTGTACAGTGATGAGCTCTGAGGGGTTAATACCTGTCTGTACAGTGATGAGCTCTGAGGGGTTAATACCTGTCTGTACAGTGATGAGCTCTGAGGGGTTAATACCTGTCTGTACAGTGATGAGCTCTGAGGGGTTAATACCTGTCTGTACAGTGATGAGCTCTGAGGGGTTAATACCTGTCTGTACAGTGATGAGCTCTGAGGGGTTAATACCTGTCTGTACAGTGATGAGCTCTGAGGGGTTAATACCTGTCTGTACAGTGATGAGCTCTGAGGGGTTAATACCTGTCTGTACAGTGATGAGCTCTGAGGGGTTAATACCTGTCTGTACAGTGATGAGCTCTGAGGGTTAATACCTGTCTGTACAGTGATGAGCTCTGAGGGGTTAATACCTGTCTGTACAGTGATGAGCTCTGAGGGGTTAATACCTGTCTGTACAGTGATGAGCTCTGAGGGGTTAATACCTGTCTGTACAGTGATGAGCTCTGAGGGGTTAATACCTGTCTGTACAGTGATGAGCTCTGAGGGGTTAATACCTGTCTGTACAGTGATGAGCTCTGAGGGGTTAATACCTGTCTGTACAGTGATGAGCTCTGAGGGTTAATACCTGTCTGTACAGTGATGAGCTCTGAGGGGTTAATACCTGTCTGTACAGTGATGAGCTCTGAGGGGTTAATACCTGTCTGTACAGTGATGAGCTCTGAGGGGTTAATACCTGTCTGTACAGTGATGAGCTCTGAGGGGTTAATACCTGTCTGTACAGTGATGAGCTCTGAGGGGTTAATACCTGTCTGTACAGTGATGAGCTCTGAGGGGTTAATACCTGTCTGTACAGTGATGAGCTCTGAGGGGTTAATACCTGTCTGTACAGTGATGAGCTCTGAGGGGTTAATACCTGTCTGTACAGTGATGAGCTCTGAGGGGTTAATACCTGTCTGTACAGTGATGAGCTCTGAGGGGTTAATACCTGTCTGTACAGTGATGAGCTCTGAGGGGTTAATACCTGTCTGTACAGTGATGAGCTCTGAGGGGTTAATACCTGTCTGTACAGTGATGAGCTCTGAGGGGTTAATACCTGTCTGTACAGTGATGAGCTCTGAGGGGTTAATACCTGTCTGTACAGTGATGAGCTCTGAGGGGTTAATACCTGTCTGTACAGTGATGAGCTCTGAGGGGTTAATACCTGTCTGTACAGTGATGAGCTCTGAGGGGTTAATACCTGTCTGTACAGTGATGAGCTCTGAGGGGTTAATACCTGTCTGTACAGTGATGAGCTCTGAGGGGTTAATACCTGTCTGTACAGTGATGAGCTCTGAGGGGTTAATACCTGTCTGTACAGTGATGAGCTCTGAGGGGTTAATACCTGTCTGTACAGTGATGAGCCCTGAGGGGTTAATACCTGTGTCTGTACAGTGATGAGCTCTGAGGGGTTAATACCTGTCTGTACAGTGATGAGCTCTGAGGGGTTAATACCTGTCTGTACAGTGATGAGCTCTGAGGGGTTAATACCTGTGTCTGTACAGTGATGAGCTCTGAGGGGTTAATACCTGTCTGTACAGTGATGAGCTCTGAGGGGTTAATACCTGTCTGTACAGTGATGAGCTCTGAGGGTTAATACCTGTCTGTACAGTGATGAGCTCTGAGGGGTTAATACCTGTCTGTACAGTGATGAGCTCTGAGGGGTTAATACCTGTCTGTACAGTGATGAGCTCTGAGGGGTTAATACCTGTGTCTGTACAGTGATGAGCTCTGAGGGGTTAATACCTGTCTGTACAGTGATGAGCTCTGAGGGGTTAATACCTGTCTGTACAGTGATGAGCCCTGAGGGGTTAATACCTGTCTGTACAGTGATGAGCTCTGAGGGGTTAATACCTGTCTGTACAGTGATGAGCTCTGAGGGGTTAATACCTGTCTGTACAGTGATGAGCTCTGAGGGGTTAATACCTGTCTGTACAGTGATGAGCTCTGAGGGGTTAATACCTGTCTGTACAGTGATGAGCTCTGAGGGGTTAATACCTGTCTGTACAGTGTGGAGCTCTGAGGGGTTAATACCTGTCTGTACAGTGATGAGCCCTGAGGGGTTAATACCTGTCTGTACAGTGATGAGCTCTGAGGGGTTAATACCTGTCTGTACAGTGATGAGCTCTGAGGGGTTAATACCTGTCTGTACAGTGATGAGCTCTGAGGGGTTAATACCTGTCTGTACAGTGATGAGCCCTGAGGGGTTAATACCTGTGTCTGTACAGTGATGAGCCCTGAGGGGTTAATACCTGTCTGTACAGTGATGAGCTCTGAGGGGTTAATACCTGTCTGTACAGTGATGAGCTCTGAGGGGTTAATACCTGTCTGTACAGTGATGAGCTCTGAGGGGTTAATACCTGTCTGTACAGTGATGAGCTCTGAGGGGTTAATACCTGTCTGTACAGTGATGAGCTCTGAGGGGTTAATACCTGTCTGTACAGTGATGAGCTCTGAGGGGTTAATACCTGTCTGTACAGTGATGAGCTCTGAGGGGTTAATACCTGTCTGTACAGTGATGAGCTCTGAGGGGTTAATACCTGTCTGTACAGTGATGAGCTCTGAGGGGTTAATACCTGTCTGTACAGTGATGAGCTCTGAGGGGTTAATACCTGTCTGTACAGTGTGGAGCTCTGAGGGGTTAATACCTGTCTGTACAGTGATGAGCTCTGAGGGGTTAATACCTGTCTGTACAGTGATGAGCCCTGAGGGGTTAATACCTGTCTGTACAGTGATGAGCTCTGAGGGGTTAATACCTGTCTGTACAGTGATGAGCCCTGAGGGGTTAATACCTGTGTCTGTACAGTGATGAGCTCTGAGGGGTTAATACCTGTCTGTACAGTGATGAGCCCTGAGGGGTTAATACCTGTCTGTACAGTGATGAGCCCTGAGGGGTTAATACCTGTCTGTACAGTGATGAGCTCTGAGGGGTTAATACCTGTCTGTACAGTGATGAGCTCTGAGGGGTTAATACCTGTCTGTACAGTGATGAGCTCTGAGGGGTTAATACCTGTCTGTACAGTGATGAGCTCTGAGGGGTTAATACCTGTCTGTACAGTGATGAGCTCTGAGGGGTTAATACCTGTCTGTACAGTGATGAGCTCTGAGGGGTTAATACCTGTGTCTGTACAGTGATGAGCTCTGAGGGGTTAATACCTGTCTGTACAGTGATGAGCCCTGAGGGGTTAATACCTGTCTGTACAGTGATGAGCCCTGAGGGGTTAATACCTGTCTGTACAGTGATGAGCTCTGAGGGGTTAATACCTGTCTGTACAGTGATGAGCTCTGAGGGGTTAATACCTGTCTGTACAGTGATGAGCTCTGAGGGGTTAATACCTGTCTGTACAGTGATGAGCTCTGAGGGGTTAATACCTGTCTGTACAGTGATGAGCTCTGAGGGGTTAATACCTGTCTGTACAGTGATGAGCTCTGAGGGGTTAATACCTGTCTGTACAGTGATGAGCTCTGAGGGGTTAATACCTGTCTGTACAGTGATGAACCCTGAGGGGTTAATACCTGTCTGTACAGTGATGAGCTCTGAGGGGTTAATACCTGTCTGTACAGTGATGAGCTCTGAGGGGTTAATACCTGTCTGTACAGTGATGAGCTCTGAGGGGTTAATACCTGTCTGTACAGTGATGAGCCCTGAGGGGTTAATACCTGTCTGTACAGTGATGAGCTCTGAGGGGTTAATACCTGTCTGTACAGTGATGAACTCTGAGGGGTTAATACCTGTCTGTACAGTGATGAGCTCTGAGGGGTTAATACCTGTCTGTACAGTGATGAACCCTGAGGGGTTAATACCTGTCTGTACAGTGATGAGCTCTGAGGGGTTAATACCTGTCTGTACAGTGATGAGCTCTGAGGGGTTAATACCTGTCTGTACAGTGATGAGCTCTGAGGGGTTAATACCTGTGTCTGTACAGTGATGAGCTCTGAGGGGTTAATACCTGTCTGTACAGTGATGAGCTCTGAGGGGTTAATACCTGTCTGTACAGTGATGAGCTCTGAGGGGTTAATACCTGTCTGTACAGTGATGAGCTCTGAGGGGTTAATACCTGTCTGTACAGTGATGAGCTCTGAGGGGTTAATACCTGTCTGTACAGTGATGAGCCCTGAGGGGTTAATACCTGTCTGTACAGTGATGAGCCCTGAGGGGTTAATACCTGTCTGTACAGTGATGAGCCCTGAGGGGTTAATACCTGTCTGTACAGTGATGAGCTCTGAGGGGTTAATACCTGTCTGTACAGTGATGAGCTCTGAGGGGTTAATACCTGTCTGTACAGTGATGAGCTCTGAGGGGTTAATACCTGTCTGTACAGTGATGAACTCTGAGGGGTTAATACCTGTCTGTACAGTGATGAGCTCTGAGGGGTTAATACCTGTCTGTACAGTGATGAGCTCTGAGGGGTTAATACCTGTCTGTACAGTGATGAGCTCTGAGGGGTTAATACCTGTCTGTACAGTGATGAGCTCTGAGGGGTTAATACCTGTCTGTACAGTGATGAGCTCTGAGGGGTTAATACCTGTCTGTACAGTGTGGAGCTCTGAGGGGTTAATACCTGTCTGTACAGTGATGAGCCCTGAGGGGTTAATACCTGTGTCTGTACAGTGATGAGCTCTGAGGGGTTAATACCTGTCTGTACAGTGATGAGCTCTGAGGGGTTAATACCTGTCTGTACAGTGATGAGCTCTGAGGGGTTAATACCTGTCTGTACAGTGATGAGCCCTGAGGGGTTAATACCTGTCTGTACAGTGATGAGCTCTGAGGGGTTAATACCTGTCTGTACAGTGATGAGCTCTGAGGGGTTAATACCTGTCTGTACAGTGATGAGATCTGAGGGGTTAATACCTGTCTGTACAGTGATGAACTCTGAGGGGTTAATACCTGTCTGTACAGTGATGAGCTCTGAGGGGTTAATACCTGTCTGTACAGTGATGAACTCTGAGGGGTTAATACCTGTCTGTACAGTGATGAACCCTGAGGGGTTAATACCTGTCTGTACAGTGATGAGCTCTGAGGGGTTAATACCTGTCTGTACAGTGATGAGCTCTGAGGGGTTAATACCTGTCTGTACAGTGATGAGCCCTGAGGGGTTAATACCTGTCTGTACAGTGATGAGCTCTGAGGGGTTAATACCTGTGTCTGTACAGTGATGAGCCCTGAGGGGTTAATACCTGTCTGTACAGTGATGAGCTCTGAGGGGTTAATACCTGTCTGTACAGTGATGAGCTCTGAGGGGTTAATACCTGTCTGTACAGTGATGAGCTCTGAGGGGTTAATACCTGTCTGTACAGTGATGAACCCTGAGGGGTTAATACCTGTCTGTACAGTGATGAGCCCTGAGGGGTTAATACCTGTCTGTACAGTGATGAGCCCTGAGGGGTTAATACCTGTCTGTACAGTGATGAGCCCTGAGGGGTTAATACCTGTCTGTACAGTGATGAGCCCTGAGGGGTTAATACCTGTCTGTACAGTGATGAGCTCTGAGGGGTTAATACCTGTGTCTGTACAGTGATGAGCTCTGAGGGGTTAATACCTGTCTGTACAGTGATGAGCTCTGAGGGGTTAATACCTGTCTGTACAGTGATGAGCCCTGAGGGGTTAATACCTGTGTCTGTACAGTGTGGAGCTCTGAGGGGTTAATACCTGTCTGTACAGTGATGAGCTCTGAGGGGTTAATACCTGTCTGTACAGTGATGAGCCCTGAGGGGTTAATACCTGTCTGTACAGTGATGAGCCCTGAGGGGTTAATACCTGTCTGTACAGTGATGAGCTCTGAGGGGTTAATACCTGTCTGTACAGTGATGAGCTCTGAGGGGTTAATACCTGTCTGTACAGTGATGAGCTCTGAGGGGTTAATACCTGTCTGTACAGTGATGAGCTCTGAGGGGTTAATACCTGTCTGTACAGTGATGAACCCTGAGGGGTTAATACCTGTCTGTACAGTGATGAGCTCTGAGGGGTTAATACCTGTCTGTACAGTGATGAGCTCTGAGGGGTTAATACCTGTCTGTACAGTGATGAACCCTGAGGGGTTAATACCTGTCTGTACAGTGATGAGCTCTGAGGGGTTAATACCTGTCTGTACAGTGATGAGCTCTGAGGGGTTAATACCTGTCTGTACAGTGATGAGCTCTGAGGGGTTAATACCTGTCTGTACAGTGATGAGCTCTGAGGGGTTAATACCTGTCTGTACAGTGATGAGCTCTGAGGGGTTAATACCTGTCTGTACAGTGATGAGCTCTGAGGGGTTAATACCTGTCTGTACAGTGATGAGCTCTGAGGGGTTAATACCTGTGTCTGTACAGTGATGAACTCTGAGGGGTTAATACCTGTCTGTACAGTGATGAGCCCTGAGGGGTTAATACCTGTCTGTACAGTGATGAGCTCTGAGGGGTTAATACCTGTCTGTACAGTGATGAGCCCTGAGGGGTTAATACCTGTCTGTACAGTGATGAGCTCTGAGGGGTTAATACCTGTCTGTACAGTGATGAGCTCTGAGGGGTTAATACCTGTCTGTACAGTAATGAGCTCTGAGGGGTTAATACCTGTCTGTACAGTGATGAGCCCTGAGGGGTTAATACCTGTCTGTACAGTGATGAGCTCTGAGGGGTTAATACCTGTCTGTACAGTGATGAGCTCTGAGGGGTTAATACCTGTCTGTACAGTGATGAGCCCTGAGGGGTTAATACCTGTCTGTACAGTGATGAGCTCTGAGGGGTTAATACCTGTCTGTACAGTGATGAACTCTGAGGGGTTAATACCTGTCTGTACAGTGATGAGCTCTGAGGGGTTAATACCTGTCTGTACAGTGATGAGCTCTGAGGGGTTAATACCTGTCTGTACAGTGATGAGCCCTGAGGGGTTAATACCTGTCTGTACAGTGATGAGCTCTGAGGGGTTAATACCTGTCTGTACAGTGATGAGCTCTGAGGGGTTAATACCTGTCTGTACAGTGATGAGCTCTGAGGGGTTAATACCTGTCTGTACAGTGATGAGCTCTGAGGGGTTAATACCTGTCTGTACAGTGATGAGCCCTGAGGGGTTAATACCTGTCTGTACAGTGATGAGCTCTGAGGGGTTAATACCTGTCTGTACAGTGATCAGTGATGCCGGTAACGCGTTACTAAGTAACGCGTTATTGTAATCTGATTACTTTCCCCCGAAAATAGTAATCTAACGCGTTAATCTTTAAAAGCCAGTAATCTGATTGCAGTTACTTGTCCAAGTGGCTGTGCATTACTATTTCGTTACTATCTCATCATAAATTCATAATGCAGGCGGAATGCAGTATTTTATTTAGTTTTCGACAGTCAAAAATACATTTTGAGCTGTTTTTCTTTTGGGAGTGACGTAGTGTGGCAGTGAAAGGGTTACACAAGAATGTGTCCCCGCGGCGTGACTGGACACTCTGTCTGTGAGTGACTCTGCTTTGGCCCAATCACATTCCCCATCCACAGTCTGCGAATCAGAGGCAGAGTAGGGCGGGTCTTCACAGCACGTCATGTGACATATGCGCCAATCGTGTGACAGCAGGGCTCCGTCGTCGGAGAATTCCACCCCAAAACGCTTGGCAAAATTAAAAGTGAGTTTCTGTTCAGACTTCCATCCCAAAACGCTCGTATAGCCTCAGTCACTACTTCACGTTCATATGCGGAGGAAACAAAATACTGTCTACCGCTAAAAACAGCACATCCAATTGCATTGAAAGCATCTGGAATCACAACACTGGGGGACCCTGATGTAAACAAGACAAAAGTCTTTCTCTGGTCTGCATCCCCTTAACAATTGTATGTATTGAGCTGTACTGTACTGTACCCATTCTGCAATCTTTCCCTTTTGATTAATGTATATTTGATGGTGGCAGAGCAAAAGCTCTTATTTGCCAGATTTACAGTTAATTTACATGTTAAAGAGAGACTGATTGTATGTTTATAGAGAGACATTTATAAAAACAATTTAATAGTTACAGTTGATATAATTGAATAGTTCAGCCTGCATTTGTTAGATGTGAATGGATATACACTGGTTTTGTAAAACCACTGGCTGGCTGCTCTAATGCTGTGAGCATCATAGACTGTTGCTTTACCATACTTGATGGTACAGAAGCTGAAGCACTAGTTTAACAATTTACGTTATGTGCAGAGAAACAAGTTAAAAACAATTTATGCACTTTCAATAAAGCGTTTAAAAAAACGGTTGGGGGAACGACGACGACTTCGTAACCTAGTTACTTTCAAAGTAACTAAGTTACTCTGATAATCAAGTAATCAGTAAAGTAACTTGGATTACTTTTTAAAGGAGTAATCAATAATCAGTAATCGGATTACTTTTACAAGTAATCTGTGGCATCACTGACAGTGATGAGCTCTGAGGGGTTAATACCTGTCTGTACAGTGATGAGCTCTGAGGGGTTAATACCTGTCTGTACAGTGATGAGCTCTGAGGGGTTAATACCTGTCTGTACAGTGATGAGCCCTGAGGGGTTAATACCTGTCTGTACAGTGATGAGCCCTGAGGGGTTAATACCTGTCTGTACAGTGATGAGCTCTGAGGGGTTAATACCTGTCTGTACAGTGATGAGCTCTGAGGGGTTAATACCTGTCTGTACAGTGATGAGCTCTGAGGGGTTAATACCTGTCTGTACAGTGATGAGCCCTGAGGGGTTAATACCTGTCTGTACAGTGATGAGCTCTGAGGGGTTAATACCTGTCTGTACAGTGATGAGCTCTGAGGGGTTAATACCTGTCTGTACAGTGATGAGCTCTGAGGGGTTAATACCTGTCTGTACAGTGATGAGCTCTGAGGGGTTAATACCTGTCTGTACAGTGATGAGCTCTGAGGGGTTAATGCCTCATGAAGGGGGGGAACCTCTGGTCCAACACAACGGAAAGTGAGACAGAGATGGAGAAATGAGAGAGACTAAGGATGGGAAGTAGGGATGTCCGATATTATCGGCCGATATTGGCATTAAAATGTAATATCGGAAATTATCAGTATCGGTTTTCAATTATGATTATTATTTATTTTTTTACATTTATTTAACCTTTATTTACCCAGGCAAGCAATTAAGAACAAATTCTTATTTTATTTATTGTCAAAAGTATGCATAATGTTGTGTTAATTCCATGAAAAGAGTTATGTAATGTTAATTACCTGAAATTATTCAGTTTTTTTGGGGGGGGAAACCCTGCATATATTGGTATCGGAAATTAAGAGTTGGACAATATCGGTATATCGGATATCGGTAAAAAAGCCAATATCGAACATCCCTAATGGGAATGGTTCAAATCATTAGTCAAACAAATGCTCAGTGATGTATTAAGAAATATTACAGACATACTGTATTACTTGTTTCATCTAAATTTAACCTGCATCCAGAGTTGCCTGAACAAATGTAATAATAATGTATTTTGTGTGTATTTTCACATATTTTGTATAATTTACCAGAGGAAGAAATTGTGTCAACATCAGTTGTTTTGAACAGAGGTTGGATATTCTTGGCCTACACAATAAAATAACACCTTTATAAAATAAAATAAAAAATGAAGCTTTTTTATTTTTAGATTGGTGAGTCATTTACATGGGATTACATAGGATTTGCATAGAATGATCCCAGTCTACAAGTGTATCTAAACTAATCATATCAACCAAGCACAATGCCACAGCAGAGAGAGAATACAGATCCAGCTTCTGTCACTCCTTATAAGGACAGTTTGATTGATTGTAACCACGCCCCCTTTTAGATGATTTATGACCCATAAGTCCCGCCCCCTTTTCTGATTGGTCGAGGAGTCAAGGAGGCGGGACATCCGGTTTCGAGGGAGGGACATCCGGTTTTGAGGGGAGGGACATCCGGTTTCGGAAGGGGAGGGACATCTGGTTACGGAAGGGGAGGAGTTTTCAGAATTTTTTCAAAATAAAAGTTTTAATTTTTTTTCAAAAAAAAAAGTTCAAAATAAAAGATTAAAAAGTTTTATTTTCAGATTGTGTGTATTCCAAGTTTTTCAAAATACGTTTTTTTTATTGTCAGAAATAAAAGATTCAAACTTTTTTTTTTTTTAGATTCAAACGTTTTTTTTTTTTTCAGATTGTGTGTATTCCAAGGTTTTCACAATATGTATTTCTGTATTCCAAAAGTCTTAAGAAAAATACAATATCTTCACAATAAGTATTCCAAGGTTTTCAGATTAAACATTTCACAATATGTATTCCAAGGTTTTCAGAATAAACATTTCACAATATGTATTCCAAAAGTCTTAAGAAAAATACAATATCTTCACAATATGTATTTGTGTATTCCAAGGTCTTAAGAATGTGTGTATTCCAATGTTTACAGATTAAACATTTAAACTGTGTGTGTGCATTTTAAGAATAAATGTGTGTGGGTATGTGTGTATGTGTGTGTGTGTGTGTGTGTATCAGTGGAGGCTGCTGACCAAATTTTTTAGGTGAAGCACAAATTATTATATTATATTATATATTAAATTATATTTTTTAAACATCCTCAACGCTGCAACACCCCCATTCCTCCCAGGTGTCAGGCTCCTCATTCGCTTCCATTCATTTTGGGGACCATGTTTAAATATCATACTTCTGAAGTATAAACAAACTATATTGCTGTGACGATTTCAATAACACAGACCATTCTTAGAGTCAATGGTATGCAAAACTGTACATTGGAATATCTAACATGTATTTACCACCTTCCTCTGCACAAGGCCACAGATGGGTTTTATGTAACACAAGGACAATGAATGAATGAATGAATGAATGAATGAATGAATGAATGAATGAATGAATGAATGAATGAATGAATGAATGAATGAAGGAATGAAGGAATGAATGATGAATGAAAACTTTATTTAACAGATTGCAGAATGGGTACAATACAGTACGGCTCAATACACACAATTGTTAAGGCGATGCAGACCAGAGAAAGACTTTCGTCTTGTTTACATCAATTCAGTGCCACATACACACAGTCCTCATATCCCTCCTAGTTACACACAGTCATTATCCCTCCCATACAATACGCACAACACAACAGACTAACTCGTCTTGCTCAATACTTGTTTATGAGTTTTAAGAGACAGCACTGTAATCTCTCTCAACCAAAGCTCTACTAGTTAACAAAGATCTCCACCTTGCTATCTGAAACACTGACACCATTATCAACCTAATAATATCAACCTGATAATATTGAAACATTATCAATATAACGTTAGCTACCAACTTTAGCAGGGCTCCTAATAACACAAGATACATTTCACTATGAATTGAAAATGGGGGACCCTGATGTAAACAAGACGAAAGTCTTTATCTGGTCTGCATCTCCTTAATAATTATGTGTATTGAGCCGTACTGTATATTGTACCCATTCTGCAATCTGTTAAATAAAGTTTTCATTCATTCATGCCTTTTGAAAAGTGACATGGTCGATGTAGGAGTTATGATGCGGTTTCAATTCGGTTACAGTAACGTTACACAAACTGACATTCTAAAGCCAAGAAGACACGACTTACCCATATCGTTGAATAGTGCAGCTTCTCCATGTGACGAGTCCGACTCGAGCCGCTTGCATTAATCCCATGGAAAATGTAAACAATAGTGCATCGCGAGCCAGCTTGTTGCATCAAATTGATGTTTGGCTTTTGTCTCCCGAGTGACGTTAGAACTACTACACTTCGGCTGCGTCCAGGCTAAGCACTGCAGGCTTTCGTTTTACAATGACTGAGATAAAAAAAATATATATCATCAAACGATGCACAATGGAGAGGCATTGTTGTTATTGATATCATCTTCATCAATGTCATCAGCCCTGTTTAGACATTCACAAGACTTGCGTAACGACAACTTCCTGAGATAAAAATTATTTTGAAAACAAGCTCGCTGCAGAGCCACAGTACGGCACAAGAGAAACCATTATCTGATTGGGCCACAAGGCTGTCAATCATGCTAGCTGCAGAGCCACAGAACAGCCAAAGAGAAACCATTAGCTGATTGGTGGATTGAATGATTGACAGCCTTGTTATCCATTCAATGGCAAGAGTTTAACTGCACAGACCGTGCTTAGATGAAGTTAATAGCCTATTTTGATTCGCTGTTATTTATTATTTATTAACAATGGGTCACACCTGTGAAGTTTTCTTCACGAATAATTACTGCAGGCAATACTGCAGTGCAGGCCTGCTCAGAGCTGTCAATTTTGGCCATTAAAAAAAAAAAAATTCACTGGAATTTTTTTTACAGAGGAAAACATTTATAATAAAAAAATAATAATAATAATAAAAAAAATATATATATAGGTATATGTAAATTAATAATAATTATGAATTATGAGTGAATTTGTATTTCACGTGTTGTCATAGAGAAACCTCCACTGGTGTGTATGTATGTGTGAGAATTAAGAATAAACATTTCAAATGTGTCTGTTTAAGTAGAGAATGTTTTCTTCCAAGTGGTTGTTCAATAGCCTCTCTGTCAGTTTGCTGTGTGTGTAGAAAGAATTCTCCCCATGCTCTGTTTGTCTCCACTCCGTAGGCTGTCTCCTCTCTGTAGGGTGAAATGACATACAGAGTGGTACATTTGACATACATACCAAACATTAGAGTGGTTCTGACAAACTGCAGCTTCTCTGAAGTGACATCCCTCTTAGCTGTGTTTAACGAGGGCTAATGGGATGGCTCAAAACTACTGTATTTAGCTTCTGTCAAAAGCAGATTTATGACCCTGCGACTTCCCGTTTCTGTAGAAAAAAAACCTCACAGTCCCCCAAGGTGTGTGTGTGTGGCTATGCGTGTATGTGCATGTTTGTGTCTGTTTTCATGGATAATCCCCCAATGCACAGTCTCTGGAGCGTAACAGTAAGAAGCATTTTGTATAAAAGTATTCTGTACTTCTGTATGACAACTATTAAAGAAACTTGAAACTTGAAACCTAAACATAGACTGGCTATCTAATACCTGCTCTATGAGAAGAAAGCTTAATGACATAGCCACGGTATGCAACTTGTCCCAATTACTTCATTAATGACAACAAATCATAGATACAAAATATAGATAATATTTTTACTAATTCAGCAATTAGTAAATTGCCAATTGGATTCAGTGATCATAACATGATTGCCAAGAAAACTCACAGTCCCCCAAGGTGTAACTGTAGGATTTCTTTATTTCTTTATTTCAGATCCCCATTAGTCAATGCCTCAGCAGCGACTATTCTTCCTGGGGTCTGGATCCAAACATATAAAATTAAACAAGAATAATCAATAAACAACATAAAAAACAAAACAAATATCAATAAAACACCAATAAAATATACAAACAATTATAGAACATTAAACCAATCAAAATCAGACATACAACCAAATATGTATGCCACATTTTCTAATATAGAACAATAACAAATATCAATAAAACAACAAATATCAATAAAACAACAAAGACATCTCTGAGAAAACTAAAACATGCTCAAAAACAGCACAACATTCCATACACTCATACTCTAATACTCCTCATAACCACTAGACAAACACATTCCAAAACAACACCCAACCCAACAGAAGAACCCATTCATTAGACACAGATTAGACCCACCCAAAATCCATCTCTTTCTGCATTACAGCCACTTGTAGTCTCCTCTTGAATCCCACCTTACTGGTAATTGAACCCAAATATTGTGGAAGTCTATTCCAGTAGGACACTGCCCTGTACATTACAGTTTTCTTTAAGGCTTCAGTTCGGGGTCTCGGCAGGGCGAACCGACCCCTCAAGGCTTGTCTAGTGCCATAGCCATGACCATCACTAATAAGCACCAGCTGAAAAAAGAGGCACACAGGTTTATGTAAAGTATAAATATTTCTCATAAACAAAATAAGACTACACACTAGTCTCTCATTGACTCTCATTCACCAACATTGTCTTAAGTTTTCTCAACACTGTTTCTAATTGAGCTATGCAATACAAGTCTTGCAGCTCTATTTTGAGTAAGCTGTATTTTTTTTTAAGTCTTGTTTGGATGCATTTGACCAGAATGATGGACAGTAGTCCAGATGTGACACAACTAGTGATTGTAAGACTTGCTTGGTAGATGTGTCTGTTAAAAAATAGGCATTCCGTCTAATAACTGAAATACTTCTGCAAATTTTTGTTACAATATTGTTAATGTGAGTTGACCAAGAGAGTGTTTCATCTATTATAACTCCAAGCAATATGGCCTCCTTAACTTGCTCAATATCTGCATCCTGCAAAGAAATATTTAATCTGTGATTCTCTATCTGAGCATGCTTTGAACAAATAATTATATAAAAAGTTATACGTGATAGTGTCCTGAAAATATAAAGTGTTGAAAAGATCCATCTATGTGGGTCTGTGTCTCTGTTCGAGGGGGTGTGTGTGTAGGGGCCCGGTTAGGTGTCAAAACACTGCATGGGGGTGTGAAAGTTTAGGGAACAAACAACCTCTGTATATTTGCTGGTAATACTATGCATTTTACTCTAAACAAAACTAATAAAGTCTGTATTTCAGCTAACTCTTTAAGTTTCAATAGTCTGGATTTAATAAATAATTCGTTGGTATGTTCTCTTGAATCTACATTGTGAACGATAGGTTATGTAGATAACCTAGTTATATTAGTATTGGCTGAGCGTCCCGCTCTGAGCCTTATGAGATACCCCTTATCTCCTATGATACCTACTGTATCTCCCACGAACAAATACATGCACCCCACCTGTATGGGGCCCCGCCCCCATGGTGGCACCGCCCATATAACCGTGACTCTGGTCACCAAACACTCTTCCTCGCCAAATCCCGTCCCAGGAAAAAATCCCTCAAGAGGGAACTCAGGGCCGCGCAGAGCGGGACGCTCAGCCAATACTAATATAACTAGGTTATCTACATAACCTATCGTTATATATCGTATTTGCTTCGCGTCCCGCTCTGAGCCTTATGAGATATGGGGAAGAGCGGACGCGAGGCCCGACAAATGTACCCCCTGAGGACCCGTAAGCCCACATCAAGGGGTGCAGGGAGCCCTGTCACCCCATCCTTCCTAATGAAGGGGGGGCGCAGTCAACTCCACCTGAATGCGAACAAGAGGGAACTAGAACCCCTTGAACACACCGTACAGGTGGAACCACGTGTGACCCAACACACTGTGGCCCATACCCATACACTCCTGCTACCCTACCACAGGACGGGAAGCAGGAAAGGCCACAGACCCCAGAACCGCCTGGGAGACAGAACCCCCGGTCATGTCCATGAGGTAAAACCTTACAAAGGGGCCCGGGGAGGACCATGAAGCTGCAGCACAGATGTCCTCCACCGAGGCCCCACCCAGGAGAGCGGCAGAAGCAGCCACCACACGAGTGGAGTGCGCCCTGACGCCCCCAGGGGGATCCTGCCCAGCCAACGTGTAGCAGAGGATAATGCCCTCGCACAACCAATGGGACAGGCGCTGCTCCGACAGTGCCTTACCAGCACGAGCCCCACCGTAACAGACAAAGCTGGTCGGTAACCCTGAAGTCCTGAGTACGGCTGAGGTAAATCCCCAAGCACGGACTGGACATGACAGGTGAAGGCCCGCATCTAACTCACTAGTGTGAGGAGGAGGACGAAACGCCTGAACCACAATATCACGGGAGCGGAAGGAACTCCGGATATTCTTAGGCACAAAAGCAGGATTAGGTCGCAGAGTGACACCGCAATCGGTCCGAAAAGACAGGCACTCTGGACGTACCGAGAGAGCACAGAGCTCACCTACACGTTTAGCGGAAGTGACAGCCAGTAGGAACGCGGTCTTGAAGGACAGCTGTCCCAACGGCGCCTGCTCGAGCGGCTCAAACGGGGCCAAGGACAACCGACCGAGGACCAATTGAAGATCCCAAGTCGGAGCCAAGGAGCGTTGCACCGGCTTAACGCGTCGAGCGCCAAGCAGGAAACGCTTCACAAGAGGGTGGCTGAACAAGACATCCCCTCAAACCCCTCATGATAGGAGGATATAGCTGCTGCATATACCCTCACCGTCGAAGCCGACAGTCTATCAAGGAGAGACTGGAGGTAACTAAGGACAGCATCCAGGGGGCAGGAGACTGAGTCTTGGCCCCCCGCCTTACACCACACTTGGAACATACGTCATCTGCCCGCGTAAGCGCGACAGTGGAGGGAGCATGCGCATTCCAGATGGTAACACCATCAGGATCAAGAACCTGCGCCCCTCAAGTTTCAAGTTTCAAGTTTCTTTAATAGTTGTCATACAGAAGTACAGAATACTTTTGTACAAAATGCTTCTTACTGTTGCGCTCCAGAGACTGTGCATGACAAGATAAGTATGAAATAAAGACATAGTAAAAATTAGAAGTAAAAAAAGAGGTCACAGTGTTCAGTTTAGACATATGTACAATGTTCGTAGACGTAGTTACCATACAATATACAATACTGTGCAGTGTACTAATATACAATACTATATAGTGCAAGGCATAAATGGACGAGGTGCAGTTTAGGTACAATTCACAGTAGGTGTACGAGTTGTAGTGCAAATCCTTTATCAATAAATATAAAGTGTAAGTGTGTTTGTGTGATCTAAAGTGTGGAGAGTGGGTGCTGCAGTGTGTTGTTTGTTTGAGTGAGTGTGTGCGTGTGGGTGTGTGTGCTGTGTGCATTTGATGGTTGTTGCATAGTGATTATTGTTCGTTTAGCGATTATTGTTCGTTTAGCAGCCTGATGGCCTGGGGATAGAAGCTCCTTCTGAGTCTTTCTGTGCTCGCCATAAGACTCCGGTATCGCTTGCCTGACGGCAGCAGTTCAAAGAGGCAGTTGTTTGGGTGGCTCGAGTCCTTAATAATTCTCTTAGCCTTCCCCTTGCACCGCTTGTTGTAAATGTTCTGGAGGGTGGGAAGCCCCCCTCTAATTGTGCGTTCGGCTGAACGTGTCACTCTTTGTAGTCTGCTACGGTCTTGTGCAGTGCTATTCCCAAACCAGGAGGTGATGTTGCCGGTCAGGATGCTCTCTATTGTACATGAGTAGAAGTTCCTAAGGATCTTCTGACTGACTTGGAACTTCCTTAGGCGCCTGAGGAAGTAGAGGCGTTGTCGTGCCTTCTTCACAACACTGTCAATGTGTGTGGTCCATGTCAAGTCCTCGGATATGTGGGCTCCGAGGTACTTGAAACTGTTCACTCTCTCAACTGGTGCCCCGTCGATGCTGAGGGGGCTGTAGTCCTTGACCCCCGACCTCCTGAAGTCCACAATCATCTCTTTTGTTTTGCTGACGTTCAGGGAGAGGCAGTTCTCCTGACACCACTGTGACAGGTTCTCTACCTCTTCCAGGTAGGCCCTTTCGTCGTTGGCAGAGATCAGGCCCACCACTACTGTGTCATCAGCAAATTTGATGATGGTGTTGTTGTTCCGCTGTGCTACGCAGTCATGTGTGTACAGGGAGTAGAGGAGGGGGCTCAGAACACAGCCCTGGGGGGCCCCTATGTTGAGCGTGATGGATGAGGAGGTGCAGTTGCCGGCTCTTACCACCTGGGGTCTGCCCGTCAGGAAGTCCAGGACCCACTGGCACAGGTCATAGTTCAAGCCCAGGTCCCTGAGCTTGGCTATGAGTTTGGAGGGGACTATGGTATTGAATGCTGAGCTGTAGTCGATGAACAGCATTCTCACATAGTTCCCCTGCCTCTTGTCCAGATGTGATGCTGCTGTGTGCAGTACATGGGCTATGGCGTCCTCCGTGGACCTGTTGGGGCGATATGCAAATTGCAGAGGGTCCAGGTTGATGGGGAGGGAGGAACAGATGTAGCCCTTCACTAGCTTCTCAAAGCACTTCATGGCTATGGAGGTGAGGGCTACAGGGCGGTAGTCGTTGAGGCAAGCGGGCGTAGATTTTTTGGGTACAGGGATGATGGTGGACTTCTTCAGACAGGTGGGGATGACGGCCTGTTCCAAGGACAGGTTGAAGATGTCAGTGAATACCGGGGCCAGTTGGTCGGCACAGACTTTTAGGACGCGGCCGGGGATGCCGTCCGGTCCTGCTGCCTTCCTGATATCCACTTTTTTAAAGATCCGTCTCACCTCATGCTCTGTTACCCTGAACACTGAGTCTCCATCAGCAGACCCCCCCCCCCCCATTGCCGTGGTTTGTAGGCTGGTGTTGTTATTCACAGCCTCAAACCTCGCATAGAAGGAGTTGAGATCATTTGCTAAGGAGATGTCACTGTTCAGTTTGAGGGGGGTTCCTTTGTAGTCTGTCATTGTTCTGAGGCCCTGCCACATGCCTCTAGAGTCAGCCTGTTCAAACTGAAGTTCAACTTTATCCCTGTAACGCCGTTTTGCCTCTATTACTGCTCTCCTGACGTTGTATCTTGCCATCTTGTGTTCTTCCATGTTGCCTGTCACCAGCCCGGTGTTGTATGCTGTTGTGCGCACTTTCAGAGCCTCACGGACGGATTTGTCTACCCAGGGCTTTTGATTTGGGTAGATATTAATTTTGGTGGTGGGGATTATTACTTCTACCTGAGTACAGACATAGTCAATCACCGTTTCGGTGTATTCGTTAATATTGGCTGTGTTATCACGGAATACACTCCATTCTGTGCTTCCCAGCACTGCTTGGAGTGACTCCACTGACGTCACGGCCCAACGCTTAACCTCTCGCGAGACCACCGGCGTTCGCTTGAGACTCTGTTTGTACTTAGGCAAAAGAAAAATGGCGGCGTGATCGCTTTTACCGAATGGACTAAGAGCCTGTGACTTGTACCCATTCTTAAATTGCGAGTATACATGGTCTAATATGTTCTCGCCTCTGGTGGGACAGGTCACATGCTGATAGAAATTCGGCAGCACCGTTTTAAGACGCGCGCTGTTGAAATCCCCCAAGACCAAAATGGCAGCGTCAACATTAGCTGCCTGGAGTTTGTTTACCTCGTCGTGAAGTTTTGAAAGTGCGACCCCAGTGTTCGCGTGTGGTGGAATGTACACTCCGATGAGGATGATGGACGTTAACTCTCTTGGGAGGAAGAAGGGTCGACATTTTATCGTGATAAACTCCAGGTCTGGGGAGCAGTGGTTAGACAGTTCCTTTGTGTTGCCTAAATCGCACCACTCCTTGTTTATCATGAAGGCAATGCCGCCTCCTCTCGTCTTTAGTGACTCTAATGCCGTCCGGTCTTTGCGGAGAACGAAGAAATGGTCTGCCGGTTCTATTGCATGATTCGGGACATCTGGACTCAGCCAAGTTTCTGTGAAACAGAGGACGTTACAATCCCGAATGTCCCTCTGGAATTGGATCCTTGCTCTGATGTCGTCCAATTTGTTTCCTATCGATTGCACATTGGCCAACAATATGCTGGGCAATGTGGTTCTGTGTCGTTTGGACCTCAGTCTGTTCCGGACCCCGGCTCTCTTTCCTCGTCTTCGCGGCGGCTTCTGGTGGTCTTGTCCATGGCCGGCATAACAAAGGATCTCGGCGGGCCATTTCTGCTGTTCAGCGATCCGATCCAGAGAGCAATCCAAACGGTAAGTTTTTCTTAATCCAATGTCAATGATTGACTGACGGTCATACACATATAATGCACCAACAGTTGGTGCAAATAAAACTCCTAATACTATAAGAATTAACAAAATAAAGCACAGTCTCGTCGGAGCGATCAGAAAGGCAGCCATCAGAGCAGCGCCAGTGTACGTCAACGTACCCGTCCCAACAACTGACCTAACAGATGTATGGGGAAGAATCCCTGGCGGCACGGCATCGGTCCCAGACCTGCCTGGCCATGTCCAGACGTAATCCTCACCCGTCAGGATGAGGACCGCCCCGCGACAGTACCTCTGCACCCACATTCTCCCTGCCGGGGATGTGGGGAGCCCTCAGGCCGCGCAGATGGAGGACGCCCATAGCCAGCCGCCCGCCGCCTGGTGCAGACAGGGGGAGCGTACTTCTCCCTGTCTGTCGATACACGACACTGACGTCGTATCGTCCGTCCTGATCAACACCATTTGTGGACCAGAAGGACCGCTTTCAACACCAACACATTGAACGTAGCGCAGACCGGGCAGCATGGTTTGCCAGCTGCCCCCTACTGCGTTGGCCCGACGCGTCACCAGCGAGGGAGGCGTCGGTGAAAACGCGACGTGAGACAGCGCCGTAACCGTCCTAGGACGGAACCTCCCGAGCGTGTTGACAACACGCTCTGAGATGGATGCCCATAGCCCTCCAACCGTTGACTGGGAAGAGGAGTACTCTACATCCAGTCTACAGCAACCCCAGGCTGGTAGAGACCTGCCTGGTACGAGACCTGACGATCCACCTTGACCGCGAAGGACCAGAACGTCATCAGGGCAGAACACTCCGTAACCCCGGACGACGCAGAGGCCCCAGTGCGGCCTCCACGCACTTGGTGAAGATGCGGGGAGCCAGAGAAAACCGAACGGCAGCCTCTGGTACTCATACGCTAACCCTGCAAAGGAAGCGTAGGTAAGCCCTAGGATGGAAGATCGGGGATGCGCATACGCATCCTACAGGTCTATGGAGGAGAACCAGACCCCCACCTGACAGTGTTCAACAGGTAGGAGACGATCCAAAAAAATGCTGAACCTTCCCATGGAACAGGTCCAGCCTGGGTCTTACACCCCTCCCTCCCGACTTCTCGGGCAGAGAACACCGGGAGGAGAACGCCACGACGATGGCTTGCTTCGTCCACAGAGATTGGATCTCGTTGACCAGAGCTGTCACTGCTGGAGACCCTGACAATAGGGTCTGTACCAAACCTGAAAACGGGTGGGGTTATGTAAACACAAGTCCCCGCCTCAGCGTTCTCTCCATCCACCTCGACATATGGTACTGCCGTAGTCATATGTGACGACACTCACGTGGCGCAGGTCCGCCAGGAACTGTAGATAGTTGGCCCGGTCCCCCCGCTGTGCGTAGCCAACCCTGGAACCGTGCGAGGAGCGTGTTCCGTGTCGGAACACCTGACCCTGACACCACCCACGAGGCAATCGCACCCAAGGGGGAACCCCAACAGAAAGGGCCGGTCTGATACGGGGGGCTTCCGATGAAAACCCCCCCCCCACTGAACACCCCTCCAGAACATGCTGAAGGAGTTGTTCTGCAGCCAGACATGCAAGGTGTAAGGCCCCCATGGGTTCCTACACACCGTAGCCCTGCAGTGATATTACTACCACCCCAAATCATGTGAGCTGCGACCACTTGCCAATATTTCAGGAGTGGGAGGCACCAACATGATACCTGGCCTGGCGAAGGCGAGGCCGGGGAAGCCCGCACTGTGTGCCTCAAAAGGTTTCGAGCCCCCTTGCTGACAACACTTAAGTTGACAGACGTAACACCAGGCTCAACCAACACAGTTCAAGGTGTGGGAGCCGCTTGACAGCACAACATTCTCACGGACAGACCCAGGCTCAGCCATCAACTGGGTGTCAGCCCCTGTCCCCATGAGAAGCGAAAAGGGGGGCCGCCCGCGCATCAACGAAGGCATGCGGCCCGCAGCCAAAGGAAACAATCAGAGCCCACTTCTTCCGCTGGTGTTGGGGAAGGGAGTGATCGGAGAGCGGGCTGCTCGCGGCAGGACGGCGACGGCTTGTTTGTTCAAGCCGAACCCATCCTACATGGCCGATCCCTCGGCCGCCAAGGCTGTCGGCCTTGTGGACACCTGTCGAATCAACGCCCAGGATACCTCTGGCGGGGGAAAACATGGCCGCCTGTCGAGGACCTCGTCATCGCCGCTGACGAGGCCGTGCTCTCTCTTCTTCTGGCTGCGCGGTGTGAGGCGGTGTAGGGCCTAGGACAATACCGCCCGCGCTCCAGCAGAAGACCAAAAACACCTGCGGAGAGGGGAACCCTGAGCGGTTATAGCTTGCGGCTGGGTCAAAGCTAATAACATCAACAACCTCGCGCGATGTGTTGACGTCGGCTGGCCCTCAAGGCCCCTCCACCAGACACAATTTTTTTAATAGAAAAAAACAGCAATTCGAACACAGTTCTAATCGTTGCCAATTCCATACCGTGGCGGTACAAGCCTTAACAGCCCACCAGCCACTCGCCAGGCCGACCCACCCATGGTGTCGGCCGGGCGGGGCATTGTTTCAATATGTCAAAAACAAAGGACTGATGTTAACATGGAGCACCAGTGGTGATTGCAAACAGCAACCTCCACTGTGGTGTGCACCATGAAAGGGTTAAATGAATAAAAGAGCTAAACCACAAAATACTGTAGAATGAGCAAACCCATACACACAAAGTTAAGGGGAGACGGACCAGAGCGAACTAGTCCCGCCTTCATTCAAAATATTCACAACAGGACACCAGCCCTAGTTTAGCCCATTTACCAAAAAAGGTAAACAAAGCCCCCCCCCGCACTACTCCCCCAGTATACCGATTGACCGTCAGTATGAATGGTTGAGAGGAGAGAAAACTGTAGCAAGACAGACCTTCTCATAGCAGAGTGACAAAACGAAACAATAGCCCACTACACAGGGGGTGGGGGGGCCTCGCGTCTAAATACGCACAGGGCCTCACATTTCTCCCAGGCGGCCCTGCCCTTATACTACTGCAGCCTAGCACGAGGCGATGTGGGACCCAGAACAACAATTGCCTGCGCACAGACACGCAACATGTTTACCATGTCGGCTGGACCCATAGCCCCACTACCCGACGCCAACCCAGATGGGAACACCGTTCAACAAACCCCGCCGGAACACAAGGTAACATACCTGGCTAGGCAACCTAGCCACGGCCTACCCTGGTGTCAATTCACAGGTGTTTACATTTTTATTTTTTTTCTATTTTATTTTATTTTATACATATATAGTTTTTGTTTTTTGTTTTGCATATATATATATATATATTTTTTTTTTTTTCTTTTCTTTTCTTTTTTATGTTTAAAATAGTACACTCATTTGAGTAGTGGAAAAGGGGTAGGATTAAATAAGTGTATACTTTTTCCTACTCCTTTTCGAACATGCAGATTGAGTTGTTTTTCTTTTTTGTTATTGTTTGTTGTATTCATTGCATGTTCGAAATAAAGACTTCAAATCAAAACCCATTTACCAGAAAAAAGGTAAATAGGACTCAGCAAAAAAAACCACAACAGCTACCGACTGACCTTCATTGATGAACCGGGCAAGAGGAGGGAGAGTGACAACATCTCACGGCGGAGACATTAGAACAGCGTAGCAATTAGCAGTAGTAATAGCATGCAGCATTAGCGATAGCATGTAGCATAGCATTAGATGTTTTAGTAGCACGCCCAAGACAGCTTGGAAACCGTTCCCTGCAGGTTCACCAAACCATCCTGCCCCCGGCGCCAACACACAACATGGTTGTGTAACAAAACAAACCAGCATTACTAACACTAATACCCATGCCTGAAGACACAGGGCCTACCTGAGTACAAGCTGGCCCGACAGCCAGTCTTGTACAGCTGAACCTCGATGTGCTGTCATCAAACGAGGAACATCAACATAGGCCCGTCGTGTCGCCGAAAACATGCGTCGAAGATGCCAGGGGCCAGCAACCTCCGGTAAGCTTTCAACATTATGACTCTGATCTTTTTCATCCTGCTAGTTCTGTTCCGTTAGGGGCTCTGCTTGGCATCACTACTGCACTCCCTCGCGTACGTGCACGCGCACTGAATAAATTCCACAAATGTACCTTTAATACCAGTATTAGTCTGACCACACCCCTCATCAGCTTACCTTCATAAGCAGGTGTGTGGTCACCTGCTCTCCTCCTTCTCGCTTTCACCACAAGGAAGTGCCTCGGTAGTACCCCACTTGACGTGTTGTTAGTTGAAAAGAGTTGTGACTGGTTTACATTGTGCTTAATCTTTTCTTCTCACACTTTCGTTGTACAAGAAAAGGTTTGGGTCATAATGTATTCCGCGGAGAGTAGACCCGCTAGACCAGGGGTGTCAAACTCATTTTCACAGAGGGCCACATCAGCATTATGGTTGCCCTCAAAGGGCCAAAGACCGTATAAATGTTAATGTAATGTAAAATAAATGTAGCTACTCATTTACATATTGTTAAACATGTTGTTTCTGTATTTATTACTTATTCAAGTTATACATATTGCATATGCATTTGCATAGATGTAAAAATATATGTTAGCTTATGTTATTTTAACAAATAATTTTAGTTTATCAGAACCCCATATTACTCCATCAATCAATGATCAAACCATTCAAGTAAATAACAAAGAAGAATATCATCAAATACAAGCTATGACATTAAGTTTGTTCAAAACCTTTTTGTCACAGTCAAGAGGGGCAGAACTAACACCTGTGAGCTGCAAAGAACACATGGGACAGATGTAGCAGATGTTACAAAAACAAATGGCTGCACACAACCTTGCAGAGGCCATACATCCAACTAATGGAAGATAGTTTAATTAACTTTAATTAACAGATTGCAGAATGGGTACAGTACAGTACAGCTCAATACACACAATTGTTAAGGGGATGCAGACCAGAGAAAGACTTTCGACTTGTTTACATCAGGGTCCCCCATTTTCAATTCGTAATGAAATTGCTATTATGTGTCTGCATGAACACACAACTGTAACTGTACTCAAAAATAACAAAATAAGGGTTGTCTCAGTTCACAACTATATTGGTCAAGTTTTGGGTGGGACTTGTTTGCGTCCCTACAGCTTCTTATTCAATTGAGCGAGATGCTCGGTTATGTCACACAGCCAGCTTGCATCTGACAGTTCAGACAATATTTCTTCAACCCTTTGTTACCTATTCCGCCTGGATCTTTTTTGTATTTTGGGCTGTAAAAGTGTCAAAGAATGTCTGAGGAGTAAGTGCTTTTGGCTTTTTTCCTTTGTTACTTCATCAATACCTCAGATGTTCAACACACATGTATGTGTAAGAATGTGTAATAACTAAGGCTGTCAACGCTTTATTAACGCATTAACCCACAATTATTTTAACACCGCTATTTTTTAACCCAAGATTAATGAAAAAAGAAAAAAAAAAAAAAAAAAAAAATTTTTTTTTTTTTTACCAGAGCTCTTGGGGGGCCACATCAAATGACGTGGCGGGCCGCATTTGGCCCGCGGGCCGTGAGTTTGACACCTATGCGCTAGACCTACTCTTCACCACCGGTTCTCCATTCCCGCCTCCGTTGTGCGCCTCGGTGCTGGGCTGTTGCCACTCTCGTGGTTGCCAACCCAGCCCGGGAGACTGCCGGTGGATAGTTTTCCTCACCGAAGAGCCGAGGGGTCGGTGCCGTCGCTCCGGCGATGGCCTGATCTCGACTCTGGTTCCTCTGGTTCTGGGGAATCGCCCGTTGGTGAACGGGGGGTTGTTCTGGAGCCGTAGGATTTGCGACGCAAACTTTTCGCGTCTGCTCGCTCGCGTCGCAAGATGGTGGCGTGCAGACGCGAACAGCCTGGGTTTGGGGAGCTGCTGGAGACCAGCGAAGATGCGTCCGGCTCGGGATTTCCGATGGAGACTGAGGACTTCATGGACGAGGCGGACGGATTTTTGTTTGATGGCCCCGTGGAGGAGAGTATCCCTCCTCAGGAGACCCCGGAGGGGGTGGAAATGGCTCCATGGGGCGCCCTGTTCGAGGATGTCGAGGAACCACCTTGGCCTCAGCGGCAGGATGCCCTATTCTCGGCCGCATCGGATTGTGGCTCCTTGACCAGTCGCAGCCTGCTGTATGTGAGGGATGCGGGGTCGGTGGAGGAAGGTTCGCAGGGGGAACTGTGGGCCTTATTTCCCGAGCTCTTGGCGGTAGCCGCTGCCGCAAACGGTGTGCCGCTGCCGCTGCCATTGCCTGCACCTGTCCCTGATGACCTCATAGGCCATCCCTGGCAGCGTCCCCCAGTGAGAGGGGTGGACGTTGTCTACCCATTTTTCCCATCGATGGGGGCCTATGTTCGTCGGGGTCAGGCGGTGGCCAACATCATGGGACTAACTCCTACCTACGTACCGGTTACGCGGGTAGCAGGGTTGGTCAAAGGTATGGGGGAGGGCGTGCCTCGGCTTGACAGTCCGATGGCCGCGCTCCTCTGTCCGGATATGGTGTGGGAGCCACTGTGCAAGCCGGTCCTCCAGGGGAAATCGGCTAGGCGATTGGCTTATTGGGGTGACCAGTCATTTATCGCTGGTACACAATCGCTGGCTGCGGCGTCTAACATCGCCCACCTGGCTAGATTTGTATCGGGGATAATGACGGGCGGCACGGATCTGACCAAGGTGAAATGCGATCAGATCACCCAGGCTGCGGGAGCTGTCCTGCATCTTTCCCAGGTGCTGGCCATAGCCATGGGGAAAGTGCGCGCCCTGGCCACCCTGGGCCAGCGTCACCTTTGGCTGGAGCAGGCCCGTGTGCCAGAGAAGAAGAGAGCTCCTCTTCTGACGGCCGCCCTCTCCGACGCTGGCCTGTTCGGGAAGGCCCTGCGGTTGATGACCTCAACGTGCAGAGAGATGGCAGAGGAGAGATCCATCCTCCAACCCCATTTTCCGCCTCCCGTCCTTGCCGGTGGAGGCAGAAGGCTTCCGCGACGTCGAGCTGTCTCCGTCGCCGCTACCACTGCCTCCGCCGCCGCTGCTGGCCCTGCCAAGAGGGCCAGGGGACGAAACGGCGCTTCTGCCACTGCCGGAGGAGACGGTAGGGAACGTCGTGTTCAGCAGACTGTAACCTACCGTCCCTCCGGGGCTCCCCGGGGTGGCAAGACTCGAGCGGCGCGAGGTGGCAGACGCCATTAGGAGTGACTTTTTCCCCTCTGTGTCCCCTCCCCTACACCCTCCCCGGCCCCTCTGTGATTTTGTGCCTTACACATTATTTAATTAGTAATAATAAAGAAAGTTCCCCGACGGAGGGGGACTGTGTTTTGGCCGAACAAACTGTGTGTTTCTTCAAACAAATCATATGGTGGGGCTGTGTATATATGAATCTGCCCTTTTTTACGTTGTGGGGTGAGTTGTGTTGTGATTACGAGGTTAAGCAAGGTCTGCAACGTACACTCGGTAATAGGTTCTATTAGCTTGATGCTCCACATGCAGCTAGAACTGGTGTTATTCCATTGCTTTGACTAAGTATATGTGTTTTCACAATGCTGTGTTGTTTAGTTGCAGTAATACTCGTACGCACACATTTCACGGCCTAGCCGCTTACTCTCGTTCAGCGTGTTTTTCCTATGTATGACATAGGCAACGGGTATAGGATTCACGCACAGGCGACTTGTGTTTTGTTGTAAAACCTTTTACACTTTTTGTGGGTAGCGGGCATTGTATTAGCTTCGCTATGCTTTGTTTTCTACCGGAGGTTTTTCAAGATGGCTACGGTTGTTTTTCTGTGTGTAGGGATAAAGGGTGTGTTTCGGGAGGGGGTGTCGAATAAACCCCTCCTTCCCCACTTGATTGGTTTAGGGGATTTTTGATCTTTTCTGCTGAGCCAGTCAGGGCCAAGCCAGTGCTTGACAGGGGGGGGGGGGGGAAGGGGTATTCTACCGACTCCTGTTACATGACAGGATCCGGTAGGTTTTCCCCGCCCGTTGTAGCGTTGTTGCTATGGCGACGCCTTCCATGAGCTGGTGTCTTAAAGATGTCGAGGTTGGGCGCAGGGCTCACAGGCCTGCTGCGCCCGGTTTATGTGTCAAACTTGAGTCTTTTGGTCACGTGTCTCACAGTTTACATATCTTTTTTCTTGACCGTGGTCTCATGTGGGAAGGTGTTTCTGGGAGGGTCTGGTCTTACACTCTGATTAAAAGGAGTGACTGGATTGAAATCATGTGAAAAACAGGGTTTTTTACTCCCAGCTGTGCAGATTGGGTCATACGGGTGATGCCTTTTCTTTATTTGTATAAAGAGTTGAATGTGTTTTGATGGATTGGAAATGAGGGTCCCTGATGGTAACAAGACTAAACGTCTTTCTCAGGTCTGCCTCCCCTTAACCTGTTGTGTGTATTGCCGTACTGGGTTGTACCCTTTTCTGCAGTCTGTTGGGTAAATTTTTTCATTCATTCATTCATGGAGTTGATTGCATCTCGCCCCTCTTGTCGTTTCCCTGGGCGTCTTGGGGATTCAATATGGTGGTCTAAACGACCTGTTGTTGATGTGGGTATGTCCAAACGCACACATAGTGCTGGCTCAGGATGTGCCATTGGCTGACTAGCGCGCCTTGATTGCTTGGGTGAAACAGCGTTTTTATGGAGTAATTGGGATAGTTTTTTTTTCCTCTTCCGACACCCTGTGTGTTGTCGATGGGTTCCCGTTCATGTCAGGGGATGATGACGGAATGGGTCTGGACATATGGGGAAGGGTCTCACGCCCTAGGGGTGGGCCACCGGGCGCGGTTCATACCGACACGTCTGGGTGGCGCCTTCTTTTTTATGTTGGGATCAAACACGCATATCTGCCCCTTCTCCTGGGGTTGGCAGGTCGGCGTGATTAGGGCACGGGACTGGTTCTGGTCGCGCTGGTCCAGTCCAGTTGCACCCGTTGTCCGCTGGGGATGCAGATCTGCTGTTCTGGTACCCTGAGGGACTTGGGTTTTTTTCAGGGGGAAAAATGCTGGGTCGATCCGGGTGTCACAGGGTTGAGCGTTATGGGACCCTTGTTAGGTGCGTTGTATTCTGCACTGTCGTAATGGCTTACGGCCGTGCCGACCTGTACGCGTCCGATCTCGTCGGATCTCGGCCGCTGTGCGGGTTGGTCTTGGTTGGTACTTGGTTGGGTGACCTCCTGGGAATACCGAGTGCGGGGTGCTGGGGCTGGTCTTCCATTTTTTACGCTCTTCTCTTGCGTTTGACGCTGAGGGGCCTGTTGGGGTGGTTTTAACCTCCTCGGGGGACCCTGTGCTCCCCGTATCACCGGGCCCGGTCCGGGGTGATGCTCGTTGACCCGTAGGCCCGGGATAGCCCTGTTGGAAACCAGAACGCGGGCTGCGGCGGTGCCGCAGATGTGTTTTGGGGTTTCTTTCCTGGGGGTTATGGGACCAACCATTGCATGGGGTGATGCCTGGGTGGTTGGTTCTCTGGTGTGTTGCTGCAGTGTCAACTCCCGGTTCTCCGGTTGAGGGTGCCCCTGCACGTTCATGACGTCTGCCGATCGTATGGGCTTTTTCTGTGAGCAGCTGTCAGGGGTCGAGTGGTCTAAGGATCCCGTTTCTGACATGCTGTTTAAAGGCTTGGTTATGCGACAACGCCAGTTTACGCCCCTTCCGCCGGGGCGGCTGTTTTCAGCTGTCCTTTCTGGCGCCTGCCTCGTCCACAGTTTCCAGGCTTGGGTGGACAGCCTGTTGCCTGGTCTTTTTCCCCGGTGCGCTGCCTGCTTCCTTGGTTAACTTTTGTGTGTTATGACCATACTGTCTGCCTGTTGCAGGGCCTGTGTTCCAGGCGGTGTGCTGTTGGGGAGGACAGGGCCCGCTCGCCTGAGGGGCCTTTGTCCGAATGCGCTGGCGATGTGGGGGGCAGGGTCACTAGGTGCCCACCTGGTGGGGTCTTGATGCTGGCATCATGGACTTCTCCGGGCCCCCATTTTAGGGAGTCCAGTCCTTTTGGTGGGTCTGGGTCTTCCTTCGCGCTCCGCTGCTACGGCCTTGCCACGGGGTTGGGTTTGCCCTTGACCCCGTGATTCTGGGGGCTGTGACGAGGTTGTTTCCTACGTTCGTTCCCGGGTGGCATGCGGGTTGTGCGTGGGTGTAGTCGTGGGGTCAAGCCACGGTCTGCTCACCCTGTGCGTTGGGTTGCTTGAGTGCCTCTTCGCACGGTCGGGTCCGTCGCCCTCTCGTGAAGTCCCTAATAGGGGGGATGCCCTCCATTAGGGGGGGTCGGGGGGGCTCGGCCCTCCCTGTTCTGATGGTTGTGGGGGGCTGTCAGCGGGGTGTATTTGTCAGCCAGCGGCTCCGCTTGGCCTCCCTTTGTGCAGTAGTGATGCCAAGCAGAGCCCCTAACGGAACAGAACGTTAGGTTATGGCTATAACCAAGTTCTGTTAGTTAGGGGTGACGCTTGGCATCAGACGGCCGCTGCAGCCCTTGACCTCACCTTGTGGTGAAAGCTTGGGTAGGAGGAGAGCAGGTGACCACACACCTGCTTATGAAGGTAAGCTGATGAGGGGTGTGGTCAGACTAATACTGGTATTAAAGGTACATTTGTGGAATTTATTCAGTGCGCGTGCACGTACGCGAGGGAGTGCAGTAGTGATGCCAAGCGTCACCCCTAACTAACAGAACTTGGTTATAGCCATAACCTAACGTTATCGTATGGTGCACGCATCCATTACGCTGGGACGAAAATAGAGGAAGAGTGTTTGGTGACCAGAGTCACGGTTATATGGGCGGTGCCACCATGGGGCATGGGGGTGGGGTGCATGTATTTGTTCGTGGGAGATACAGTAGGTATCATAGGAGATAAGGGGTATCTCATAAGGCTCAGAGCGGGACGCGAAGCAAATACGATATATAACTATTCTTACTGCTCTCTTCTGTAATATAAATAAGGGTTTTATGTTGCTTTCATACGTGTTAACCCCCACAGTAACTCAAATATGGTAGGATGAGTGAACAATATAATATTCGCATAGAATTATAATCAAGCACATTCTTTGCCTTGTTCAAAACAAAAACACTCTTGGCTACCTTATTTTTTTATGTACATTATATGAGGCTTCCATGTCAATTTCTCATCCAACATAACACCCAACATTTTTTAACTCAGATACTCTTTCAATATTAACTCGTCAATACATGGTGGCGATTGTCCTTCTTTCGATTAGTAAATATCATACATTTTTTAAGGTATTTTACTGAACTGAAGAAATTTGTACCGACAGCAAATAAAACAAATTTGTAATATGTTTGACACTTCACATATATCATTAATATATAAAATAAAAAGTATGAGCCCCAGGACCGAGCCTCGAGGGTCACCACATTCAATATTCATACATTCAGATGTGTAACCAGAGAGTTGTACATATTGTTGTCTATTTTCAAGATAGCTACTTAACCAGTTCATCGCCACCCCGCTCACACCGTATGTTTGTAATTTAGAAATTAAAATGTGATGATCTATCGTATCAAATGCTTTTTTTAAGTCAATAAACACCCCTATTGTGTAATTCCTCTCATCTACGGCTGTGGTTATTTCTTCATATATATTCATTAAGGCTAAGGCTGTTGATCGAATTGCCCTGAATCCATACTGACTCTCACTCAGTAGGTTATTCTTTTCAATAAAACTATCTAATTTATGAGCAAACACTTTTTCAAGAATCTTGGAAAATTGTGAAAGCAAAGACACTGGTCTGTAGTTGGTAAAGCTGTGTTTGTCCCCCAGATTTAAATAGAGGAATAATGTAGTGAATTAATAGAATTTTCCCACAGGGATGAGGTTTATCTTATCTAAGTGTGCTAGTGTTTAATAGTGTATAGGGACATAGTGTGTAATAGTGTAATATTGTCATAGTGTAGTCATATAATAGTATGTAATAGTGTTATAGTGTAATATTGTGCAAATGTGTAATCATGCAATAGTGTAATAGTGTGTAATACTGCAATAGTTTAATACATTATTTTGTTTTATTTCCTCAAACAGACATGTTCATGTAATTTGCATCAATCCGATCATACTTATTATAATCTATACCCTTAATTTCAGTCACCTTTCAGCCAACTGAGTTGAAGATTTGTAGCTTGGTCCTAGGATACACATAAAATATAAGCATATCAAATCATGAAACTGGCCGATACACTTAAAATAGACATATCAACCTAGTTTTTAGCTGTTTACACACTGATGAGGTAAAAAAACAATACAAATGTATTTTTAGAAGTTTAGTAATATCAAGCCCCAAATTTATTTTCTTTACCCTGTTCTAAGTTAAACAAATAGCACATTTCTGAATTACTTTGCAGTGTCTAGTTTTTAGCCACACTAAATATTTGTGCAATAAGAAAGCCCCCTGAGTTTTATGCTCTCAATATCTCGATATGCATTAAATCCTATACACGATAGGAAATATTCAAACAGCTCAAAGATGATAATTCTAAGGCAAACAAAAATGTAACACACTCACCATAGTTAGTGTATAGTATGGCTAACATGTATGAAAGTAACATAAAGCCTTTATTAGAGTTGTTGATACAATATTATAATTCATAATAATTTTGCAGAAAAAAGCTAAATGCATAGTATTACCGGCGAGGTTGTTTGCTCATAGTCCCCAGATGATTGAAAGAAATTCACTTTAAGAAACATTTAACATGAAACATCTTAAAACAAAGATGTATTATAACCATGAAAATAATACAATGTTAGGTTTTACCGTGATTATAGTGTTCACAGATAGGAATGTATCCAGGATACATTCAGTAACATCACTAACCCTGGACAGACTTGAGAAGTCAGAGATAGGAATGTATTATTCACATTCAATTATCCAAATGTACGCTGTTTGAGTCAAATGTACTCTGTGAAATGTACTCTGCGAAAGTTCCCTGCACTATGCAGGGTTTTACATAGGCTACTAGCAAAAACAATTCATATTGTTTCAGTGATGGCCTGGTTGATAGCTACATTGTCGACTTGTCTTATTTCTACATGAAAGATTTGCTTCATTCACACGATAAATATGCTGTTTGTGAAAAAATTATGTATAATATCTGGACTGATTCACTGTATAGTGAATCCAGGGGTATACTGGATCGATTATATTTAGTTTTTATAATATTTTATAATATCAAAACATGTCTTATGTTCTATAAGATGTTCTTATATATCTACAAGTCTTATATAGAATGATGTAAAAATAGTTCTACTAATATATTTTACGTTAAAAACTTGTACAGAAAGATAAATATCCGACCCCCGGAGCCCTGTCGGAGTGTATACAGGTTCTGTACAGTATACCACATGCAAATCCCATATGGTCTAGCGGTAAGGATGCCCTGGTTTCAACAGGGAGGCGCGGGTTCGACTCCTGCTATGGGAATTACACCTTTTTCTATACATAGTGTTGTGAAGGGCCAGATTAAAGCTGAGAATCTACATTTATTGTTTTATATACATTGTATATTATTTATATATACACGGTATATCCCTTTAAACCGGCGTTCGAACCATAGTAATATTCGCTCTCCTTATTGGATATCGCCCTAGGCGCCAGCCCGCAAGCCCCCAACGTCAGGTTCAAAGACAAGCTCAGGCATGTCATAACATGCCCGGAGACAGCGTATTGATTCCAGACAAGAACTGAGGTTTGGGACTAGATAGTCACTTAAGTATATATACGGCGCAGGTGCGCGCAGCAGCACTTCGTTCATCAAGTTCATCCCGAGTCAACGTGTAGTGAAGTGAGCAACCGTGCGTCTAACAGAGCGTTGAGAACCACGTGCGAATAGAATAGTAAAGTGTCAGAGTTTAATGCAGTAACGTCAAGTTCGACCTAGTTTAATGTGAAGTAAATAGTCGTTCATTTATTGTATATCGTGCAACCACAGTTCGTTCGTGTGTAGCATTACCCAGCGGTTTGTTCGTGTTAGCTAGTGGACCTTAGCCAGGGTGCGTGGACTAACTACATTGGTGCCAGTACCCGAGGAGGCCTAGTCGGAGAATCTGTTGGACATGTGCACAGGAGAACCAGCGGCGGCGATTGCAGAACCATTACTGGTTGGATTATATTGATTGTGGAACGTGTTACCCGGAGAAGAGCATCGTTGATTTCCACTATCGTTTGGGATTTAACCTCGTGAGGATTTACACTCGGGCTGGCCTCATGGACAGAGGCTGGCTAGCTATCATCGTTTGCTATCGAGCATTGGATTACAGTTATTGCTTTTGCTGCTGATCGTTGGATTTACAAGGACTGGCTTCTGTACGTGAAGTCCCTTTATTCTTCATTGAATCAGACTGAGTATCCGAACATTCCTCTATCCTCTAGACCTTACAACTCTGAGAGGAACTGTGAAGTGCCACAGAACAAGTGACACTTTTGGACAATGACATCCTGAGTCGTTCCTATATGACCAGTATAAATCTTTAAACTAAACTCTGGAAAGATAGCTCTATGATGGCTCTACTTATAAAAAATGGAACTGAGCCTTTAAATGTCTCCATAGAACAGAGTGTAGTGTTATATACAGTACACACTCTGTAGTGTTATATACAGTATACACTCTGTAGTGTTATATACAGTATACACTCTGTAGTGTTATATACAGTATACACTCTGAAGTGTTATATACAGTACACACTCTGTAGTGTTATATACAGTATACAGTATACACTCTGTAGTGTTATATACAGTACACACTCTGTAGTGTTATATACAGTACACACTATGTAGTGTTATATACAGTACACACTCTGTAGTGTTATATACAGTACACACTATGTAGTGTTATATACAGTACACACTCTGTAGTGTTATTGTGAAGTGTCACAAAACAAGCGACACTTTTGGACAATGACATCCTGAGTCGTTCCTGTGTGACCAGTATAAATCTTTAAACTGAACTCTGGAAAAATAGCTCTATGATGGCTCTACTTATAAAAAAATAGAACTGAACCTTTAATATCTCCATAAAGAGAGGTCTGTTCTCCACAGTTCTTCACAGGCAAAAGGGAGGAAACCTACGGAATGTGGGCCCCAGTGAAGGAGATAGAGAGCTGTAAGATGTTAACCCTTTCAGACGGGAAGGGTTGCTGGTTGAAGTCTTGAATCAGAAGAGGAAGGAGAGGAGAGCAGACTATAATGACTATAATGTAATGTAAACTAATGTAATATAGTACACCGAGTACTGTATTGTACCTGTAACCTATTGTACCTGTATATATCTGTATATGTATGTGTTGGGCTATGTAAGATATATTACGGCAGTCTGCCTCGTCCTCGTCTCAGAACGAAAGAGGCCCCATGCAGTAGGGAAGTGACCGGCTGGAATGCAAGGCCAAGAAGAGGGAGCTCTAGTCAGAGGGGCATTGTATTCTTATGAATTACTTGATTTGATATGTAACTGCAAAGTAACAAATAACTGAAGGAGGGATATGACACGTACTGTACAGTGATTGGAGCTATGTACTGATGATGGCGTGACGTGACGGACCTTATAAAAAGGGCCAACTGGCGAGAGCACAGCAGATTTTTACACTGAGCTGGAGAGAGAAGAAGAATGGTGCTTAGAGACTTTTTTGAGAGATTTTGAAGTTTTTACCATTGTGTGACTTGGAAGACAAGATGTTGCTTGCGGGCACAAGACGTGCCAGATGCGATGTTTTTTGTTTTATACTTCTTTTAAGCTGTAATGGATATTTTAGCTCGAGTCTTTTTCTGTAACTTCATTGAAATAAAAATGACTTTTTATAATCCATTGAGTTCGTGGACTGATTCCTGCCAGCAATGCCAGCAAATACCAGCCGCGCCCTGATTTCCTCTGAGGTGACTATGTCCTGAAATACAGATTGAATCAATTGACTGGTTAATGCTTTTCAGCTAAAATATATATATTTATATATGTATATGCTATGTACTGATAAGAAATACTAAGCATGTAGATGAGTGTTGTTTGCGGGTTCCGGTGTCTCTGTGTCCAGACTGACTCTGTCTTATGTGGGACCTCGACCGTCTGAATCACTGCAGGGTTCAAGACGGTCGGTTCCGTTGACGGAGGAGGAGGAGGACAGGAGGGGCCAGGGAGTGCAAACAATGATTACGTGTTAGTACAGTGGTAATACTTATTAAAAAAGTAGTAATACAACCAAGCTTTCAAATGAGCAGTATTACAAGCCCTTTCGTAAAATGATGATAATGATGATAATGATAATAATAATATTATTTTTATTACATGATATAATAGTTCTCCTAAACAAAATATTCTGTTTATTTCAAACAAGAAGAGATTAACAACTCTTCATGATTACATTTCATATCAACTGGATATCACAAGACCAGTGACTTGAAGTAATCTAGACAGAAATAGTAAATTGACTCGAGAACTTGGCGAGTTTAGCACCTCGCCGGGGGATATCGAGCGGCCGCAGGTTTATATCTCGAGTAGGTGATTGAGATGTATAGAGGCGACCTGTAGCTTTCAACACCATCACAGTCAGGACAGACAGCTGAAACCACCACAGTCAGGACAGACAGCTGAAACCACCACAGTCAGGACAGCTTCCCATCACAGTTAGGACAGACAGCTGAAACCATCACAGTCAGGACAGCTGAAACCATCACAGTCAGGACAGCTGAAACCATCACAGTCAGGACAGCTGAAACCATCACAGCCAGGACAGACAGCTGAAACCATCACAGTCAGGACAGACAGCTGAAACCACCACAGTCAGGACAGACAGCTGAAACCACCACAGTCAGGACAGACAGCTGAAACCATCACAGCCAGGACAGACAGCTGAAACCATCACAGTCAGGACAGCTGAAACCACCACAGCCAGGACAGACAGTTGAAACCATCACAGTCAGGACAACTGAAACCATCACAGTCAGGACAGACAGCTGAAACCACCACAGTCAGGACAGACAGCTGAAACCACCACAGTCAGGACAGCTTCCCATCACAGTTAGGACAGACAGCTGAAACCATCACAGTCAGGACAGCTGAAACCATCACAGTCAGGACAGCTGAAACCATCACAGTCAGGACAGCTGAAACCATCACAGCCAGGACAGACAGCTGAAACCATCACAGTCAGGACAGACAGCTGAAACCACCACAGTCAGGACAGACAGCTGAAACCACCACAGTCAGGACAGACAGCTGAAACCATCACAGCCAGGACAGACAGCTGAAACCATCACAGTCAGGACAGCTGAAACCACCACAGCCAGGACAGACAGTTGAAACCATCACAGTCAGGACAGCTGAAACCATCACAGTCAGGACAGACAGCTGAAACCACCACAGTCAGGACAGACAGTTGAAACCACCACAGTCAGGACAGCTTCCCATCACAGTTAGGACAGACAGCTGAAACCATCACAGTCAGGACAGCTGAAACCATCACAGTCAGGACAGCTGAAACCATCACAGTCAGGACAGCTGAAACCATCACAGTCAGGACAGACAGCTGAAACCATCACAGTCAGGACAGCTGAAAACACCACAGTCAGGACAGACAGCTGAAACCATCACAGTCAGGACAGTTGAAACCACCAAAGTCAGGACAGACAGCTTAAACCACCACAGTCAGGACAGACAGCTGAAACCATCACAGCCAGGACAGACTGCTGAAACCATCACAGTCAGGACAGCTGAAACCACCACAGCCAGGACAGACAGCTGAAACCATCACAGCCAGGACAGACAGCTGAAACCATCACAGTCAGGACAGCTGAAACCATCACAGTCAGGACAGACAGCTGAAACCATCACAGTCAGGACAGACAGCTGAAACCATCACAGTCAGGACAGACAGCTGAAACCATCACAGTCAGGACAGCTGAAACCATCACAGTCAGGACAGACAGCTGAAACCATCACAGTCAGGACAGCTGAACCAATCACAGTCAGGACAGACAGCTGAAACCATCACAGTCAGGACAGCTGAAACCACCACAGTCAGGCCAGACAGCTGAAACCATCACAGTCAGGACAGCTGAAACCACCACAGTCAGGACAGACAGCTGAAACCACCACAGTCAGGACAGACAGCTGAAACCATCACAGCAAGGACAGACAGCTGAAACCATCACAGTCAGGACAGACAGCTGAAACCACCACAGTCAGGACAGACAGCTGAAACCATCACAGCCAGGACAGACAGCTGAAACCATCACAGTCAGGACAGCTGAAACCACCACAGCCAGGACAGACAGCTGAAACCATCACAGTCAGGACAGCTAAAACCATCACAGTCAGGACAGACAGCTGAAACCATCACAGTCAGGACAGCTGAAACCACCACAGCCAGGACAGACAGCTGAAACCATCACAGTCAGGACAGCTGAAACCACCACAGCCAGGACAGACAGCTGAAACCATCACAGCCAGGACAGACAGCTGAAACCATCACAGTCAGGACAGCTGAAACCATCACAGTCAGGACAGACAGCTGAAACCATCACAGTCAGGACAGACAGCTGAAACCATCACAGTCAGGACAGACAGCTGAAACCATCACAGTCAGGACAGCTGAAACCATCACAGCCAGGACAGACAGCTGAAACCATCACAGTCAGGACAGCTGAAACCATCACAGTCAGGACAGACAGCTGAAACCATCACAGTCAGGACAGCTGAAACCATCACAGTCAGGACAGACAGCTGAAACCATCACAGTCAGGACAGCTGAAACCATCACAGTCAGGACAGCTGAAACCATCACAGTCAGGCCAGACAGCTGAAACCATCACAGTCAGGACAGCTGAAACCACCACAGTCAGGACAGACAGCTGAAACCACCACAGTCAGGACAGACAGCTGAAACCATCACAGCAAGGACAGACAGCTGAAACCATCACAGTCAGGACAGACAGCTGAAACCACCACAGTCAGGACAGACAGCTGAAACCATCACAGCCAGGACAGACAGCTGAAACCATCACAGTCAGGACAGCTGAAACCACCACAGCCAGGACAGACAGCTGAAACCATCACAGTCAGGACAGCTGAAACCATCACAGTCAGGACAGACAGCTGAAACCATCACAGTCAGGACAGCTGAAACCACCACAGCCAGGACAGACAGCTGAAACCATCACAGTCAGGACAGCTGAAACCACCACAGCCAGGACAGACAGCTGAAACCATCACAGCCAGGACAGACAGCTGAAACCATCACAGTCAGGACAGCTGAAACCATCACAGTCAGGACAGACAGCTGAAACCATCACAGTCAGGACAGACAGCTGAAACCATCACAGTCAGGACAGACAGCTGAAACCATCACAGTCAGGACAGCTGAAACCATCACAGTCAGGACAGACAGCTGAAACCATCACAGTCAGGACAGCTGAAACCATCACAGTCAGGACAGACAGCTGAAACCATCACAGTCAGGACAGCTGAAACCATCACAGTCAGGACAGACAGCTGAAACCATCACAGTCAGGACAGCTGAAACCATCACAGTCAGGACAGCTGAAACCATCACAGTCAGGACAGACAGCTGAAACCATCACAGTCAGGACAGTTGAAACCATCACAGTCAGGACAGACAGCTGAAACCATCACAGTCAGGACAGACAGCTGAAACCATCACAGTCAGGTCAGACAGCTGAAACCACCACAGTCAGGACAGACAGCTGAAACCACCACAGTCAGGACAGACAGCTGAAACCACCACAGTCAGGACAGCTTCCCATCACAGTTAGGACAGACAGCTGAAACCATCACAGTCAGGACAGCTGAAACCATCACAGTCAGGACAGCTGAAACCATCACAGTCAGGACAGCTGAAACCATCACAGTCAGGACAGACAGCTGAAACCATCACAGTCAGGACAGCTGAAACCACCACAGCCAGGACAGACAGCTGAAACCATCACAGTCAGGACAGCTGAAACCACCACAGCCAGGACAGACAGCTGAAACCATCACAGCCAGGACAGACAGCTGAAACCATCACAGTCAGGCCAGCTGAAACCACCACAGCGAGGACAGCTTCCCATCACAGTTAGGACAGACAGCTGAAACCATCACAGTCAGGACAGCTGAAACCATCACAGTCAGGACAGCTGAAACCATCACAGTCAGGACAGCTGAAACCATCACAGTCAGGACAGACAGCTGAAACCATCACAGTCAGGACAGCTGAAACCACCACAGCCAGGACAGACAGCTGAAACCATCACAGTCAGGACAGCTGAAACCACCACAGCCAGGACAGACAGCTGAAACCATCACAGCCAGGACAGACAGCTGAAACCATCACAGTCAGGCCAGCTGAAACCACCACAGCCAGGACAGACAGCTGAAACCACCACAGCCAGGACAGACAGCTGAAACCACCACAGTCAGGACAGCTGAAACCATGACAGCCAGGACAGAGAGCTGAAACCATCACAGTCAGGACAGACAGCTGAAACCATCACAGTCAGGACAGCTGAAACCATCACAGTCAGGACAGACAGCTGAAACCACCACAGTCAGGACAGACAGCTGAAACCACCACAGTCAGGACAGCTTCCCATCACAGTTAGGACAGACAGCTGAAACCATCACAGTCAGGACAGCTGAAACCATCACAGTCAGGACAGCTGAAACCATCACAGTCAGGACAGCTGAAACCATCACAGCCAGGACAGACAGCTGAAACCATCACAGTCAGGACAGACAGCTGAAACCACCACAGTCAGGACAGACAGCTGAAACCACCACAGTCAGGACAGACAGCTGAAACCATCACAGCCAGGACAGACAGCTGAAACCATCACAGTCAGGACAGCTGAAACCACCACAGCCAGGACAGACAGTTGAAACCATCACAGTCAGGACAGCTGAAACCATCACAGTCAGGACAGACAGGTGAAACCACCACAGTCAGGACAGACAGCTGAAACCACCACAGTCAGGACAGCTTCCCATCACAGTTAGGACAGACATCTGAAACCATCACAGTCAGGACAGCTGAAACCATCACAGTCAGGACAGCTGAAACCATCACAGTCAGGACAGCTGAAACCATCACAGTCAGGACAGACAGCTGAAACCATCACAGTCAGGACAGCTGAAAACACCACAGTCAGGACAGACAGCTGAAACCATCACAGTCAGGACAGCTGAAACCACCAAAGTCAGGACAGACAGCTTAAACCACCACAGTCAGGACAGACAGCTGAAACCATCACAGCCAGGACAGACTGCTGAAACCATCACAGTCAGGACAGCTGAAACCACCACAGCCAGGACAGACAGGTGAAACCATCACAGTCAGGACAGCTGAAACCATCACAGTCAGGACAGACAGCTGAAACCATCACAGTCAGGACAGCTGAAACCACCACAGCCAGGACAGACAGCTGAAACCATCACAGTCAGGACAGCTGAAACCACCACAGCCAGGACAGACAGCTGAAACCATCACAGCCAGGACAGACAGCTGAAACCATCACAGTCAGGCCAGCTGAAACCACCACAGCCAGGACAGACAGCTGAAACCACCACAGCCAGGACAGACAGCTGAAACCACCACAGTCAGGACAGCTGAAACCATGACAGCCAGGACAGAGAGCTGAAACCATCACAGTCAGGACAGACAGCTGAAACCATCACAGTCAGGACAGACAGCTGAAACCATCACAGTCAGGACAGCTGAAACCATCACAGTCAGGACAGACAGCTGAAACCACCACAGTCAGGACAGACAGCTGAAACCACCACAGTCAGGACAGCTTCCCATCACAGTTAGGACAGACAGCTGAAACCATCACAGTCAGGACAGCTGAAACCATCACAGTCAGGACAGCTGAAACCATCACAGTCAGGACAGCTGAAACCATCACAGCCAGGACAGACAGCTGAAACCATCACAGTCAGGACAGACAGCTGAAACCACCACAGTCAGGACAGACAGCTGAAACCACCACAGTCAGGACAGACAGCTGAAACCATCACAGCCAGGACAGACAGCTGAAACCATCACAGTCAGGACAGCTGAAACCACCACAGCCAGGACAGACAGTTGAAACCATCACAGTCAGGACAGCTGAAACCACCACAGCCAGGACAGACAGCTGAAACCATCACAGTCAGGACAGCTGAAACCATCACAGTCAGGACAGACAGCTGAAACCATCACAGTCAGGACAGACAGCTGAAACCATCACAGTCAGGACAGACAGCTGAAACCATCACAGTCAGGACAGCTGAAACCATCACAGTCAGGACATACAGTTGAAACCATCACAGTCAGGACAGCTGAACCAATCACAGTCAGGACAGACAGCTGAAACCATCACAGTCAGGACAGCTGAAACCACCACAGTCAGGCCAGACAGCTGAAACCATCACAGTCAGGACAGCTGAAACCACCACAGTCAGGACAGACAGCTGAAACCACCACAGTCAGGACAGACAGCTGAAACCATCACAGCCAGGACAGACAGCTGAAACCATCACAGTCAGGACAGACAGCTGAAACCACCACAGTCAGGACAGACAGCTGAAACCATCACAGCCAGGACAGACAGCTGAAACCATCACAGTCAGGACAGCTGAAACCACCACAGCCAGGACAGACAGCTGAAACCATCACAGTCAGGACAACTGAAACCATCACAGTCAGGACAGACAGCTGAAACCATCACAGTCAGGACAGCTGAAACCACCACAGCCAGGACAGACAGCTGAAACCATCACAGTCAGGACAGCTGAAACCACCACAGCCAGGACAGACAGCTGAAACCATCACAGCCAGGACAGACAGCTGAAACCACCACAGTCAGGACAGACAGCTGAAACCACCACAGTCAGGACAGACAGCTGAAACCACCACAGTCAGGACAGCTTCCCATCACAGTTAGGACAGACAGCTGAAACCATCACAGTCAGGACAGCTGAAACCATCACAGTCAGGACAGCTGAAACCATCACAGTCAGGACAGCTGAAACCATCACAGTCAGGACAGACAGCTGAAACCATCACAGTCAGGACAGCTGAAACCACCACAGCCAGGACAGACAGCTGAAACCATCACAGTCAGGACAGCTGAAACCACCACAGCCAGGACAGACAGCTGAAACCATCACAGCCAGGACAGACAGCTGAAACCATCACAGTCAGGCCAGCTGAAACCACCACAGCGAGGACAGCTTCCCATCACAGTTAGGATAGACAGCTGAAACCATCACAGTCAGGACAGCTGAAACCATCACAGTCAGGACAGCTGAAACCATCACAGTCAGGACAGCTGAAACCATCACAGTCAGGACAGACAGCTGAAACCATCACAGTCAGGACAGCTGAAACCACCACAGCCAGGACAGACAGCTGAAACCATCACAGTCAGGACAGCTGAAACCACCACAGCCAGGACAGACAGCTGAAACCATCACAGCCAGGACAGACAGCTGAAACCATCACAGTCAGGCCAGCTGAAACCACCACAGCCAGGACAGACAGCTGAAACCACCACAGCCAGGACAGACAGCTGAAACCACCACAGTCAGGACAGCTGAAACCATGACAGCCAGGACAGAGAGCTGAAACCATCACAGTCAGGACAGACAGCTGAAACCATCACAGTCAGGACAGCTGAAACCATCACAGTCAGGACAGACAGCTGAAACCACCACAGTCAGGACAGACAGCTGAAACCACCACAGTCAGGACAGCTTCCCATCACAGTTAGGACAGACAGCTGAAACCATCACAGTCAGGACAGCTGAAACCATCACAGTCAGGACAGCTGAAACCATCACAGTCAGGACAGCTGAAACCATCACAGCCAGGACAGACAGCTGAAACCATCACAGTCAGGACAGACAGCTGAAACCACCACAGTCAGGACAGACAGCTGAAACCACCACAGTCAGGACAGACAGCTGAAACCATCACAGCCAGGACAGACAGCTGAAACCATCACAGCCAGGACAGACAGCTGAAACCACCACAGCCAGGACAGACAGTTGAAACCATCACAGTCAGGACAGCTGAAACCATCACAGTCAGGACAGACAGCTGAAACCACCACAGTCAGGACAGACAGCTGAAACCACCACAGTCAGGACAGCTTCCCATCACAGTTAGGACAGACATCTGAAACCATCACAGTCAGGACAGCTGAAACCATCACAGTCAGGACAGCTGAAACCATCACAGTCAGGACAGCTGAAACCATCACAGTCAGGACAGACAGCTGAAACCATCACAGTCAGGACAGCTGAAAACACCACAGTCAGGACAGACAGCTGAAACCATCACAGTCAGGACAGCTGAAACCACCAAAGTCAGGACAGACAGCTTAAACCACCACAGTCAGGACAGACAGCTGAAACCATCACAGCCAGGACAGACTGCTGAAACCATCACAGTCAGGACAGCTGAAACCACCACAGCCAGGACAGACAGGTGAAACCATCACAGTCAGGACAGCTGAAACCATCACAGTCAGGACAGACAGCTGAAACCATCACAGTCAGGACAGCTGAAACCACCACAGCCAGGACAGACAGCTGAAACCATCACAGTCAGGACAGCTGAAACCACCACAGCCAGGACAGACAGCTGAAACCATCACAGCCAGGACAGACAGCTGAAACCATCACAGTCAGGCCAGCTGAAACCACCACAGCCAGGACAGACAGCTGAAACCACCACAGCCAGGACAGACAGCTGAAACCACCACAGTCAGGACAGACAGCTGAAACCATCACAGCCAGGACAGACAGCTGAAACCATCACAGTCAGGACAGCTGAAACCACCACAGCCAGGACAGACAGCTGAAACCATCACAGTCAGGACAACTGAAACCATCACAGTCAGGACAGACAGCTGAAACCATCACAGTCAGGACAGCTGAAACCACCACAGCCAGGACAGACAGCTGAAACCATCACAGTCAGGACAGCTGAAACCACCACAGCCAGGACAGACAGCTGAAACCATCACAGCCAGGACAGACAGCTGAAACCACCACAGTCAGGACAGACAGCTGAAACCACCACAGTCAGGACAGACAGCTGAAACCACCACAGTCAGGACAGCTTCCCATCACAGTTAGGACAGACAGCTGAAACCATCACAGTCAGGACAGCTGAAACCATCACAGTCAGGACAGCTGAAACCATCACAGTCAGGACAGCTGAAACCATCACAGTCAGGACAGACAGCTGAAACCATCACAGTCAGGACAGCTGAAACCACCACAGCCAGGACAGACAGCTGAAACCATCACAGTCAGGACAGCTGAAACCACCACAGCCAGGACAGACAGCTGAAACCATCACAGCCAGGACAGACAGCTGAAACCATCACAGTCAGGCCAGCTGAAACCACCACAGCGAGGACAGCTTCCCATCACAGTTAGGACAGACAGCTGAAACCATCACAGTCAGGACAGCTGAAACCATCACAGTCAGGACAGCTGAAACCATCACAGTCAGGACAGCTGAAACCACCACAGCCAGGACAGACAGCTGAAACCATCACAGCCAGGACAGACAGCTGAAACCATCACAGTCAGGCCAGCTGAAACCACCACAGCCAGGACAGACAGCTGAAACCACCACAGCCAGGACAGACAGCTGAAACCACCACAGTCAGGACAGCTGAAACCATGACAGCCAGGACAGAGAGCTGAAACCATCACAGTCAGGACAGACAGCTGAAACCATCACAGTCAGGACAGCTGAAACCATCACAGTCAGGACAGACAGCTGAAACCACCACAGTCAGGACAGACAGCTGAAACCACCACAGTCAGGACAGCTTCCCATCACAGTTAGGACAGACAGCTGAAACCATCACAGTCAGGACAGCTGAAACCATCACAGTCAGGACAGCTGAAACCATCACAGTCAGGACAGCTGAAACCATCACAGCCAGGACAGACAGCTGAAACCATCACAGTCAGGACAGACAGCTGAAACCACCACAGTCAGGACAGACAGCTGAAACCACCACAGTCAGGACAGACAGCTGAAACCATCACAGCCAGGACAGACAGCTGAAACCATCACAGCCAGGACAGACAGCTGAAACCACCACAGCCAGGACAGACAGTTGAAACCATCACAGTCAGGACAGCTGAAACCATCACAGTCAGGACAGACAGCTGAAACCACCACAGTCAGGACAGACAGCTGAAACCACCACAGTCAGGACAGCTTCCCATCACAGTTAGGACAGACATCTGAAACCATCACAGTCAGGACAGCTGAAACCATCACAGTCAGGACAGCTGAAACCATCACAGTCAGGACAGCTGAAACCATCACAGTCAGGACAGACAGCTGAAACCATCACAGTCAGGACAGCTGAAAACACCACAGTCAGGACAGACAGCTGAAACCATCACAGTCAGGACAGCTGAAACCACCAAAGTCAGGACAGACAGCTTAAACCACCACAGTCAGGACAGACAGCTGAAACCATCACAGCCAGGACAGACTGCTGAAACCATCACAGTCAGGACAGCTGAAACCACCACAGCCAGGACAGACAGGTGAAACCATCACAGTCAGGACAGCTGAAACCATCACAGTCAGGACAGACAGCTGAAACCATCACAGTCAGGACAGCTGAAACCACCACAGCCAGGACAGACAGCTGAAACCATCACAGTCAGGACAGCTGAAACCACCACAGCCAGGACAGACAGCTGAAACCATCACAGCCAGGACAGACAGCTGAAACCATCACAGTCAGGCCAGCTGAAACCACCACAGCCAGGACAGACAGCTGAAACCACCACAGCCAGGACAGACAGCTGAAACCACCACAGTCAGGACAGCTGAAACCATGACAGCCAGGACAGAGAGCTGAAACCATCACAGTCAGGACAGACAGCTGAAACCATCACAGTCAGGACAGCTGAAACCATCACAGTCAGGACAGCTGAAACCATCACAGTCAGGACAGACAGCTGAAACCACCACAGTCAGGACAGACAGCTGAAACCACCACAGTCAGGACAGCTTCCCATCACAGTTAGGACAGACAGCTGAAACCATCACAGTCAGGACAGCTGAAACCATCACAGTCAGGACAGCTGAAACCATCACAGTCAGGACAGCTGAAACCATCACAGCCAGGACAGACAGCTGAAACCATCACAGTCAGGACAGATAGCTGAAACCACCACAGTCAGGACAGACAGCTGAAACCACCACAGTCAGGACAGACAGCTGAAACCATCACAGCCAGGACAGACAGCTGAAACCATCACAGTCAGGACAGCTGAAACCACCACAGCCAGGACAGACAGTTGAAACCATCACAGTCAGGACAGCTGAAACCACCACAGCCAGGACAGACAGCTGAAACCATCACAGTCAGGACAGCTGAAACCATCACAGTCAGGACAGACAGCTGAAACCATCACAGTCAGGACAGACAGCTGAAACCATCACAGTCAGGACAGACAGCTGAAACCATCACAGTCAGGACAGCTGAAACCATCACAGTCAGGACAGACAGCTGAAACCATCACAGTCAGGACAGCTGAACCAATCACAGTCAGGACAGACAGCTGAAACCATCACAGTCAGGACAGCTGAAACCACCACAGTCAGGCCAGACAGCTGAAACCATCACAGTCAGGACAGCTGAAACCACCACAGTCAAGACAGACAGCTGAAACCACCACAGTCAGGACAGACAGCTGAAACCATCACAGCCAGGACAGACAGCTGAAACCATCACAGTCAGGACAGACAGCTGAAACCACCACAGTCAGGACAGACAGCTGAAACCATCACAGCCAGGACAGACAGCTGAAACCATCACAGTCAGGACAGCTGAAACCACCACAGCCAGGACAGACAGCTGAAACCATCACAGTCAGGACAACTGAAACCATCACAGTCAGGACAGACAGCTGAAACCATCACAGTCAGGACAGCTGAAACCACCACAGCCAGGACAGACAGCTGAAACCATCACAGCCAGGACAGACAGCTGAAACCATCACAGTCAGGACAGCTGAAACCATCACAGTCAGGACAGACAGCTGAAACCATCACAGTCAGGACAGACAGCTGAAACCATCACAGTCAGGACAGACAGCTGAAACCATCACAGTCAGGACAGCTGAAACCATCACAGTCAGGACAGACAGCTGAAACCATCACAGTCAGGACAGCTGAAACCATCACAGTCAGGACAGACAGCTGAAACCATCACAGTCAGGACAGCTGAAACCATCACAGTCAGGACAGACAGCTGAAACCATCACAGTCAGGACAGCTGAAACCATCACAGTCAGGACAGCTGAAACCATCACAGTCAGGACAGACAGCTGAAACCATCACAGTCAGGACAGTTGAAACCATCACAGTCAGGACAGACAGCTGAAACCATCACAGTCAGGACAGACAGCTGAAACCATCACAGTCAGGTCAGACAGCTGAAACCACCACAGTCAGGACAGACAGCTGAAACCACCACAGTCAGGACAGACAGCTGAAACCACCACAGTCAGGACAGCTTCCCATCACAGTTAGGACAGACAGCTGAAACCATCACAGTCAGGACAGCTGAAACCATCACAGTCAGGACAGCTGAAACCATCACAGTCAGGACAGCTGAAACCATCACAGTCAGGACAGACAGCTGAAACCATCACAGTCAGGACAGCTGAAACCACCACAGCCAGGACAGACAGCTGAAACCATCACAGTCAGGACAGCTGAAACCACCACAGCCAGGACAGACAGCTGAAACCATCACAGCCAGGACAGACAGCTGAAACCATCACAGTCAGGCCAGCTGAAACCACCACAGCCAGGACAGACAGCTGAAACCACCACAGCCAGGACAGACAGCTGAAACCACCACAGTCAGGACAGCTGAAACCATGACAGCCAGGACAGAGAGCTGAAACCATCACAGTCAGGACAGACAGCTGAAACCATCACAGTCAGGACAGCTGAAACCATCACAGTCAGGACAGCTGAAACCATCACAGTCAGGACAGACAGCTGAAACCACCACAGTCAGGACAGACAGCTGAAACCACCACAGTCAGGACAGCTTCCCATCACAGTTAGGACAGACAGCTGAAACCATCACAGTCAGGACAGCTGAAACCATCACAGTCAGGACAGCTGAAACCATCACAGTCAGGACAGCTGAAACCATCACAGCCAGGACAGACAGCTGAAACCATCACAGTCAGGACAGACAGCTGAAACCACCACAGTCAGGACAGACAGCTGAAACCACCACAGTCAGGACAGACAGCTGAAACCATCACAGCCAGGACAGACAGCTGAAACCATCACAGTCAGGACAGCTGAAACCACCACAGCCAGGACAGACAGTTGAAACCATCACAGTCAGGACAGCTGAAACCATCACAGTCAGGACAGACAGCTGAAACCACCACAGTCAGGACAGACAGCTGAAACCACCACAGTCAGGACAGCTTCCCATCACAGTTAGGACAGACAGCTGAAACCATCACAGTCAGGACAGCTGAAACCATCACAGTCAGGACAGCTGAAACCATCACAGTCAGGACAGCTGAAACCATCACAGTCAGGACAGACAGCTGAAACCATCACAGTCAGGACAGCTGAAAACACCACAGTCATGACAGACAGCTGAAACCATCACAGTCAGGACAGCTGAAACCACCAAAGTCAGGACAGACAGCTTAAACCACCACAGTCAGGACAGACAGCTGAAACCATCACAGCCAGGACAGACTGCTGAAACCATCACAGTCAGGACAGCTGAAACCACCACATCCAGGACAGACAGGTGAAACCATCACAGTCAGGACAGCTGAAACCATCACAGTCAGGACAGACAGCTGAAACCATCACAGTCAGGACAGCTGAAACCACCACAGCCAGGACAGACAGCTGAAACCATCACAGTCAGGACAGCTGAAACCACCACAGCCAGGACAGACAGCTGAAACCATCACAGCCAGGACAGACAGCTGAAACCATCACAGTCGGGCCAGCTGAAACCACCACAGCCAGGACAGACAGCTGAAACCACCACAGCCAGGACAGACAGCTGAAACCACCACAGTCAGGACAGCTGAAACCATGACAGCCAGGACAGAGAGCTGAAACCATCACAGTCAGGACAGACAGCTGAAACCATCACAGTCAGGACAGCTGAAACCATCACAGTCAGGACAGCTGAAACCATCACAGTCAGGACAGACAGCTGAAACCACCACAGTCAGGACAGACAGCTGAAACCACCACAGTCAGGACAGCTTCCCATCACAGTTAGGACAGACAGATGAAACCATCACAGTCAGGACAGCTGAAACCATCACAGTCAGGACAGCTGAAACCATCACAGTCAGGACAGCTGAAACCATCACAGCCAGGACAGACAGCTGAAACCATCACAGTCAGGACAGACAGCTGAAACCACCACAGTCAGGACAGACAGCTGAAACCACCACAGTCAGGACAGACAGCTGAAACCATCACAGCCAGGACAGACAGCTGAAACCATCACAGTCAGGACAGCTGAAACCACCACAGCCAGGACAGACAGTTGAAACCATCACAGTCAGGACAACTGAAACCATCACAGTCAGGACAGACAGCTGAAACCACCACAGTCAGGACAGACAGCTGAAACCACCACAGTCAGGACAGCTTCCCATCACAGTTAGGACAGACAGCTGAAACCATCACAGTCAGGACAGCTGAAACCATCACAGTCAGGACAGCTGAAACCATCACAGTCAGGACAGCTGAAACCATCACAGCCAGGACAGACAGCTGAAACCATCACAGTCAGGACAGACAGCTGAAACCACCACAGTCAGGACAGACAGCTGAAACCACCACAGTCAGGACAGACAGCTGAAACCATCACAGCCAGGACAGACAGCTGAAACCATCACAGTTAGGACAGCTGAAACCACCACAGCCAGGACAGACAGTTGAAACCATCACAGTCAGGACAGCTGAAACCATCACAGTCAGGACAGACAGCTGAAACCACCACAGTCAGGACAGACAGTTGAAACCACCACAGTCAGGACAGCTTCCCATCACAGTTAGGACAGACAGCTGAAACCATCACAGTCAGGACAGCTGAAACCATCACAGTCAGGACAGCTGAAACCATCACAGTCAGGACAGCTGAAACCATCACAGTCAGGACAGACAGCTGAAACCATCACAGTCAGGACAGCTGAAAACACCACAGTCAGGACAGACAGCTGAAACCATCACAGTCAGGACAGTTGAAACCACCAAAGTCAGGACAGACAGCTTAAACCACCACAGTCAGGACAGACAGCTGAAACCATCACAGCCAGGACAGACTGCTGAAACCATCACAGTCAGGACAGCTGAAACCATCACAGTCAGGACAGACAGCTGAAACCATCACAGTCAGGACAGCTGAAACCATCACAGTCAGGACAGACAGCTGAAACCATCACAGTCAGGACAGCTGAACCAATCACAGTCAGGACAGACAGCTGAAACCATCACAGTCAGGACAGCTGAAACCACCACAGTCAGGCCAGACAGCTGAAACCATCACAGTCAGGACAGCTGAAACCACCACAGTCAGGACAGACAGCTGAAACCACCACAGTCAGGACAGACAGCTGAAACCATCACAGCAAGGACAGACAGCTGAAACCATCACAGTCAGGACAGACAGCTGAAACCACCACAGTCAGGACAGACAGCTGAAACCATCACAGCCAGGACAGACAGCTGAAACCATCACAGCCAGGACAGACTGCTGAAACCATCACAGTCAGGACAGCTGAAACCATCACAGTCAGGACAGACAGCTGAAACCATCACAGTCAGGACAGCTGAAACCATCACAGTCAGGACAGACAGCTGAAACCATCACAGTCAGGACAGCTGAACCAATCACAGTCAGGACAGACAGCTGAAACCATCACAGTCAGGACAGCTGAAACCACCACAGTCAGGCCAGACAGCTGAAACCATCACAGTCAGGACAGCTGAAACCACCACAGTCAGGACAGACAGCTGAAACCACCACAGTCAGGACAGACAGCTGAAACCATCACAGCAAGGACAGACAGCTGAAACCATCACAGTCAGGACAGACAGCTGAAACCACCACAGTCAGGACAGACAGCTGAAACCATCACAGCCAGGACAGACAGCTGAAACCATCACAGTCAGGACAGCTGAAACCACCACAGCCAGGACAGACAGCTGAAACCATCACAGTCAGGACAGCTAAAACCATCACAGTCAGGACAGACAGCTGAAACCATCACAGTCAGGACAGCTGAAACCACCACAGCCAGGACAGACAGCTGAAACCATCACAGTCAGGACAGCTGAAACCACCACAGCCAGGACAGACAGCTGAAACCATCACAGCCAGGACAGACAGCTGAAACCATCACAGTCAGGACAGCTGAAACCATCACAGTCAGGACAGACAGCTGAAACCATCACAGTCAGGACAGACAGCTGAAACCATCACAGTCAGGACAGACAGCTGAAACCATCACAGTCAGGACAGCTGAAACCATCACAGTCAGGACAGACAGCTGAAACCATCACAGTCAGGACAGCTGAAACCATCACAGTCAGGACAGACAGCTGAAACCATCACAGTCAGGACAGCTGAAACCATCACAGTCAGGACAGACAGCTGAAACCATCACAGTCAGGACAGCTGAAACCATCACAGTCAGGACAGACAGCTGAAACCATCACAGTCAGGACAGCTGAAACCATCACAGTCAGGACAGCTGAAACCATCACAGTCAGGACAGACAGCTGAAACCATCACAGTCAGGACAGTTGAAACCATCACAGTCAGGACAGACAGCTGAAACCATCACAGTCAGGACAGACAGCTGAAACCATCACAGTCAGGTCAGACAGCTGAAACCACCACAGTCAGGACAGACAGCTGAAACCACCACAGTCAGGACAGACAGCTGAAACCACCACAGTCAGGACAGCTTCCCATCACAGTTAGGACAGACAGCTGAAACCATCACAGTCAGGACAGCTGAAACCATCACAGTCAGGACAGCTGAAACCATCACAGTCAGGACAGCTGAAACCATCACAGTCAGGACAGACAGCTGAAACCATCACAGTCAGGACAGCTGAAACCACCACAGCCAGGACAGACAGCTGAAACCATCACAGTCAGGACAGCTGAAACCACCACAGCCAGGACAGACAGCTGAAACCATCACAGCCAGGACAGACAGCTGAAACCATCACAGTCAGGCCAGCTGAAACCACCACAGCGAGGACAGCTTCCCATCACAGTTAGGACAGACAGCTGAAACCATCACAGTCAGGACAGCTGAAACCATCACAGTCAGGACAGCTGAAACCATCACAGTCAGGACAGCTGAAACCATCACAGTCAGGACAGACAGCTGAAACCATCACAGTCAGGACAGCTGAAACCACCACAGCCAGGACAGACAGCTGAAACCATCACAGTCAGGACAGCTGAAACCACCACAGCCAGGACAGACAGCTGAAACCATCACAGTCAGGACAGCTTCCCATCACAGTTAGGACAGACAGCTGAAACCATCACAGTCAGGACAGCTGAAACCATCACAGTCAGGACAGCTGAAACCATCACAGTCAGGACAGCTGAAACCATCACAGCCAGGACAGACAGCTGAAACCATCACAGTCAGGACAGACAGCTGAAACCACCACAGTCAGGACAGACAGCTGAAACCACCACAGTCAGGACAGACAGCTGAAACCATCACAGCCAGGACAGACAGCTGAAACCATCACAGTCAGGACAGCTGAAACCACCACAGCCAGGACAGACAGTTGAAACCATCACAGTCAGGACAGCTGAAACCATCACAGTCAGGACAGACAGCTGAAACCACCACAGTCAGGACAGCTTCCCATCACAGTTAGGACAGACATCTGAAACCATCACAGTCAGGACAGCTGAAACCATCACAGTCAGGACAGCTGAAACCATCACAGTCAGGACAGCTGAAACCATCACAGTCAGGACAGACAGCTGAAACCATCACAGTCAGGACAGCTGAAAACACCACAGCCAGGACAGACAGCTGAAACCATCACAGTCAGGACAGCTGAAACCACCAAAGTCAGGACAGACAGCTTAAACCACCACAGTCAGGACAGACAGCTGAAACCATCACAGCCAGGACAGACTGCTGAAACCATCACAGTCAGGACAGCTGAAACCACCACAGCCAGGACAGACAGGTGAAACCATCACAGTCAGGACAGCTGAAACCATCACAGTCAGGACAGACAGCTGAAACCATCACAGTCAGGACAGCTGAAACCACCACAGCCAGGACAGACAGCTGAAACCATCACAGTCAGGACAGCTGAAACCACCACAGCCAGGACAGACAGCTGAAACCATCACAGCCAGGACAGACAGCTGAAACCATCACAGTCAGGCCAGCTGAAACCACCACAGCCAGGACAGACAGCTGAAACCACCACAGCCAGGACAGACAGCTGAAACCACCACAGTCAGGACAGCTGAAACCATGACAGCCAGGACAGAGAGCTGAAACCATCACAGTCAGGACAGACAGCTGAAACCATCACAGTCAGGACAGCTGAAACCATCACAGTCAGGACAGCTGAAACCATCACAGTCAGGACAGACAGCTGAAACCACCACAGTCAGGACAGACAGCTGAAACCACCACAGTCAGGACAGCTTCCCATCACAGTTAGGACAGACAGCTGAAACCATCACAGTCAGGACAGCTGAAACCATCACAGTCAGGACAGCTGAAACCATCACAGTCAGGACAGCTGAAACCATCACAGCCAGGACAGACAGCTGAAACCATCACAGTCAGGACAGACAGCTGAAACCACCACAGTCAGGACAGACAGCTGAAACCACCACAGTCAGGACAGACAGCTGAAACCATCACAGCCAGGACAGACAGCTGAAACCATCACAGTCAGGACAGCTGAAACCACCACAGCCAGGACAGACAGTTGAAACCATCACAGTCAGGACAGCTGAAACCACCACAGCCAGGACAGACAACTGAAACCATCACAGTCAGGACAGCTGAAACCATCACAGTCAGGACAGACAGTTGAAACCATCACAGTCAGGACAGACAGCTGAAACCATCACAGTCAGGACAGACAGCTGAAACCATCACAGTCAGGACAGCTGAAACCATCACAGTCAGGACAGACAGCTGAAACCATCACAGTCAGGACAGCTGAACCAATCACAGTCAGGACAGACAGCTGAAACCATCACAGTCAGGACAGCTGAAACCACCACAGTCAGGCCAGACAGCTGAAACCATCACAGTCAGGACAGCTGAAACCACCACAGTCAGGACAGACAGCTGAAACCACCACAGTCAGGACAGACAGCTGAAACCATCACAGCCAGGACAGACAGCTGAAACCATCACAGTCAGGACAGACAGCTGAAACCACCACAGTCAGGACAGACAGCTGAAACCATCACAGCCAGGACAGACAGCTGAAACCATCACAGTCAGGACAGCTGAAACCACCACAGCCAGGACAGACAGCTGAAACCATCACAGTCAGGACAACTGAAACCATCACAGTCAGGACAGACAGCTGAAACCATCACAGTCAGGACAGCTGAAACCACCACAGCCAGGACAGACAGCTGAAACCATCACAGTCAGGACAGCTGAAACCACCACAGCCAGGACAGACAGCTGAAACCATCACAGCCAGGACAGACAGCTGAAACCATCACAGTCAGGACAGCTGAAACCATCACAGTCAGGACAGACAGCTGAAACCATCACAGTCAGGACAGACAGCTGAAACCATCACAGTCAGGACAGCTGAAACCATCACAGTCAGGACAGACAGCTGAAACCATCACAGTCAGGACAGCTGAAACCATCACAGTCAGGACAGACAGCTGAAACCATCACAGTCAGGACAGCTGAAACCATCACAGTCAGGACAGACAGCTGAAACCATCACAGTCAGGACAGCTGAAACCATCACAGTCAGGACAGCTGAAACCATCACAGTCAGGACAGACAGCTGAAACCATCACAGTCAGGACAGTTGAAACCATCACAGTCAGGACAGACAGCTGAAACCATCACAGTCAGGACAGACAGCTGAAACCATCACAGTCAGGTCAGACAGCTGAAACCACCACAGTCAGGACAGACAGCTGAAACCACCACAGTCAGGACAGACAGCTGAAACCACCACAGTCAGGACAGCTTCCCATCACAGTTAGGACAGACAGCTGAAACCATCACAGTCAGGACAGCTGAAACCATCACAGTCAGGACAGCTGAAACCATCACAGTCAGGACAGCTGAAACCATCACAGTCAGGACAGACAGCTGAAACCATCACAGTCAGGACAGCTGAAACCACCACAGCCAGGACAGACAGCTGAAACCATCACAGTCAGGACAGCTGAAACCACCACAGCCAGGACAGACAGCTGAAACCATCACAGCCAGGACAGACAGCTGAAACCATCACAGTCAGGCCAGCTGAAACCACCACAGCCAGGACAGACAGCTGAAACCACCACAGCCAGGACAGACAGCTGAAACCACCACAGTCAGGACAGCTGAAACCATGACAGCCAGGACAGAGAGCTGAAACCATCACAGTCAGGACAGACAGCTGAAACCATCACAGTCAGGACAGCTGAAACCATCACAGTCAGGACAGCTGAAACCATCACAGTCAGGACAGACAGCTGAAACCACCACAGTCAGGACAGACAGCTGAAACCACCACAGTCAGGACAGCTTCCCATCACAGTTAGGACAGACAGCTGAAACCATCACAGTCAGGACAGCTGAAACCATCACAGTCAGGACAGCTGAAACCATCACAGTCAGGACAGACAGCTGAAACCACCACAGTCAGGACAGACAGCTGAAACCACCACAGTCAGGACAGCTTCCCATCACAGTTAGGACAGACAGATGAAACCATCACAGTCAGGACAGCTGAAACCATCACAGTCAGGACAGCTGAAACCATCACAGTCAGGACAGCTGAAACCATCACAGCCAGGACAGACAGCTGAAACCATCACAGTCAGGACAGACAGCTGAAACCACCACAGTCAGGACAGACAGCTGAAACCACCACAGTCAGGACAGACAGCTGAAACCATCACAGCCAGGACAGACAGCTGAAACCATCACAGTCAGGACAGCTGAAACCACCACAGCCAGGACAGACAGTTGAAACCATCACAGTCAGGACAACTGAAACCATCACAGTCAGGACAGACAGCTGAAACCACCACAGTCAGGACAGACAGCTGAAACCACCACAGTCAGGACAGCTTCCCATCACAGTTAGGACAGACAGCTGAAACCATCACAGTCAGGACAGCTGAAACCATCACAGTCAGGACAGCTGAAACCATCACAGTCAGGACAGCTGAAACCATCACAGCCAGGACAGACAGCTGAAACCATCACAGTCAGGACAGACAGCTGAAACCACCACAGTCAGGACAGACAGCTGAAACCACCACAGTCAGGACAGACAGCTGAAACCATCACAGCCAGGACAGACAGCTGAAACCATCACAGTTAGGACAGCTGAAACCACCACAGCCAGGACAGACAGTTGAAACCAACACAGTCGGGACAGCTGAAACCATCACAGTCAGGACAGACAGCTGAAACCACCACAGTCAGGACAGACAGTTGAAACCACCACAGTCAGGACAGCTTCCCATCACAGTTAGGACAGACAGCTGAAACCATCACAGTCAGGACAGCTGAAACCATCACAGTCAGGACAGCTGAAACCATCACAGTCAGGACAGCTGAAACCATCACAGTCAGGACAGACAGCTGAAACCATCACAGTCAGGACAGCTGAAAACACCACAGTCAGGACAGACAGCTGAAACCATCACAGTCAGGACAGTTGAAACCACCAAAGTCAGGACAGACAGCTTAAACCACCACAGTCAGGACAGACAGCTGAAACCATCACAGCCAGGACAGACTGCTGAAACCATCACAGTCAGGACAGCTGAAACCATCACAGTCAGGACAGACAGCTGAAACCATCACAGTCAGGACAGCTGAAACCATCCAGTCAGGACAGACAGCTGAAACCATCACAGTCAGGACAGCTGAACCAATCACAGTCAGGACAGACAGCTGAAACCATCACAGTCAGGACAGCTGAAACCACCACAGTCAGGCCAGACAGCTGAAACCATCACAGTCAGGACAGCTGAAACCACCACAGTCAGGACAGACAGCTGAAACCACCACAGTCAGGACAGACAGCTGAAACCATCACAGCAAGGACAGACAGCTGAAACCATCACAGTCAGGACAGACAGCTGAAACCACCACAGTCAGGACAGACAGCTGAAACCATCACAGCCAGGACAGACAGCTGAAACCATCACAGTCAGGACAGCTGAAACCACCACAGCCAGGACAGACAGCTGAAACCATCACAGTCAGGACAGCTAAAACCATCACAGTCAGGACAGACAGCTGAAACCATCACAGTCAGGACAGCTGAAACCACCACAGCCAGGACAGACAGCTGAAACCATCACAGTCAGGACAGCTGAAACCACCACAGCCAGGACAGACAGCTGAAACCATCACAGCCAGGACAGACAGCTGAAACCATCACAGTCAGGACAGCTGAAACCATCACAGTCAGGACAGACAGCTGAAACCATCACAGTCAGGACAGACAGCTGAAACCATCACAGTCAGGACAGACAGCTGAAACCATCACAGTCAGGACAGCTGAAACCATCACAGTCAGGACAGACAGCTGAAACCATCACAGTCAGGACAGCTGAAACCATCACAGTCAGGACAGACAGCTGAAACCATCACAGTCAGGACAGCTGAAACCATCACAGTCAGGACAGACAGCTGAAACCATCACAGTCAGGACAGCTGAAACCATCACAGTCAGGACAGACAGCTGAAACCATCACAGTCAGGACAGCTGAAACCATCACAGTCAGGACAGACAGCTGAAACCATCACAGTCAGGACAGCTGAAACCATCACAGTCAGGACAGCTGAAACCATCACAGTCAGGACAGACAGCTGAAACCATCACAGTCAGGACAGTTGAAACCATCACAGTCAGGACAGACAGCTGAAACCATCACAGTCAGGACAGACAGCTGAAACCATCACAGTCAGGTCAGACAGCTGAAACCACCACAGTCAGGACAGACAGCTGAAACCACCACAGTCAGGACAGACAGCTGAAACCACCACAGTCAGGACAGCTTCCCATCACAGTTAGGACAGACAGCTGAAACCATCACAGTCAGGACAGCTGAAACCATCACAGTCAGGACAGCTGAAACCATCACAGTCAGGACAGCTGAAACCATCACAGTCAGGACAGACAGCTGAAACCATCACAGTCAGGACAGCTGAAACCACCACAGCCAGGACAGACAGCTGAAACCATCACAGTCAGGACAGCTGAAACCACCACAGCCAGGACAGACAGCTGAAACCATCACAGCCAGGACAGACAGCTGAAACCATCACAGTCAGGCCAGCTGAAACCACCACAGCGAGGACAGCTTCCCATCACAGTTAGGACAGACAGCTGAAACCATCACAGTCAGGACAGCTGAAACCATCACAGTCAGGACAGCTGAAACCATCACAGTCAGGACAGCTGAAACCATCACAGTCAGGACAGACAGCTGAAACCATCACAGTCAGGACAGCTGAAACCACCACAGCCAGGACAGACAGCTGAAACCATCACAGTCAGGACAGCTGAAACCACCACAGCCAGGACAGACAGCTGAAACCATCACAGTCAGGACAGCTTCCCATCACAGTTAGGACAGACAGCTGAAACCATCACAGTCAGGACAGCTGAAACCATCACAGTCAGGACAGCTGAAACCATCACAGTCAGGACAGCTGAAACCATCACAGCCAGGACAGACAGCTGAAACCATCACAGTCAGGACAGACAGCTGAAACCACCACAGTCAGGACAGACAGCTGAAACCTCCACAGTCAGGACAGACAGCTGAAACCATCACAGCCAGGACAGACAGCTGAAACCATCACAGTCAGGACAGCTGAAACCACCACAGCCAGGACAGACAGTTGAAACCATCACAGTCAGGACAGCTGAAACCATCACAGTCAGGACAGACAGCTGAAACCACCACAGTCAGGACAGACAGCTGAAACCACCACAGTCAGGACAGCTTCCCATCACAGTTAGGACAGACATCTGAAACCATCACAGTCAGGACAGCTGAAACCATCACAGTCAGGACAGCTGAAACCATCACAGTCAGGATAGCTGAAACCATCACAGTCAGGACAGACAGCTGAAACCATCACAGTCAGGACAGCTGAAAACACCACAGTCAGGACAGACAGCTGAAACCATCACAGTCAGGACAGCTGAAACCACCAAAGTCAGGACAGACAGCTTAAACCACCACAGTCAGGACAGACAGCTGAAACCATCACAGCCAGGACAGACTGCTGAAACCATCACAGTCAGGACAGCTGAAACCACCACAGCCAGGACAGACAGGTGAAACCATCACAGTCAGGACAGCTGAAACCATCACAGTCAGGACAGACAGCTGAAACCATCACAGTCAGGACAGCTGAAACCACCACAGCCAGGACAGACAGCTGAAACCATCACAGTCAGGACAGCTGAAACCACCACAGCCAGGACAGACAGCTGAAACCATCACAGCCAGGACAGACAGCTGAAACCATCACAGTCAGGCCAGCTGAAACCACCACAGCCAGGACAGACAGCTGAAACCACCACAGCCAGGACAGACAGCTGAAACCACCACAGTCAGGACAGCTGAAACCATGACAGCCAGGACAGAGAGCTGAAACCATCACAGTCAGGACAGACAGCTGAAACCATCACAGTCAGGACAGCTGAAACCATCACAGTCAGGACAGCTGAAACCATCACAGTCAGGACAGACAGCTGAAACCACCACAGTCAGGACAGACAGCTGAAACCACCACAGTCAGGACAGCTTCCCATCACAGTTAGGACAGACAGCTGAAACCATCACAGTCAGGACAGCTGAAACCATCACAGTCAGGACAGCTGAAACCATCACAGTCAGGACAGCTGAAACCATCACAGCCAGGACAGACAGCTGAAACCATCACAGTCAGGACAGACAGCTGAAACCACCACAGTCAGGACAGACAGCTGAAACCACCACAGTCAGGACAGACAGCTGAAACCATCACAGCCAGGACAGACAGCTGAAACCATCACAGTCAGGACAGCTGAAACCACCACAGCCAGGACAGACAGTTGAAACCATCACAGTCAGGACAGCTGAAACCACCACAGCCAGGACAGACAGCTGAAACCATCACAGTCAGGACAGCTGAAACCATCACAGTCAGGACAGACAGCTGAAACCATCACAGTCAGGACAGACAGCTGAAACCATCACAGTCAGGACAGACAGCTGAAACCATCACAGTCAGGACAGCTGAAACCATCACAGTCAGGACAGACAGCTGAAACCATCACAGTCAGGACAGCTGAACCAATCACAGTCAGGACAGACAGCTGAAACCATCACAGTCAGGACAGCTGAAACCACCACAGTCAGGCCAGACAGCTGAAACCATCACAGTCAGGACAGCTGAAACCACCACAGTCAGGACAGACAGCTGAAACCACCACAGTCAGGACAGACAGCTGAAACCATCACAGCCAGGACAGACAGCTGAAACCATCACAGTCAGGACAGACAGCTGAAACCACCACAGTCAGGACAGACAGCTGAAACCATCACAGCCAGGACAGACAGCTGAAACCATCACAGTCAGGACAGCTGAAACCACCACAGCCAGGACAGACAGCTGAAACCATCACAGTCAGGACAACTGAAACCATCACAGTCAGGACAGACAGCTGAAACCATCACAGTCAGGACAGCTGAAACCACCACAGCCAGGACAGACAGCTGAAACCATCACAGTCAGGACAGCTGAAACCACCACAGCCAGGACAGACAGCTGAAACCATCACAGCCAGGACAGACAGCTGAAACCATCACAGTCAGGACAGCTGAAACCATCACAGTCAGGACAGACAGCTGAAACCATCACAGTCAGGACAGACAGCTGAAACCATCACAGTCAGGACAGCTGAAACCATCACAGTCAGGACAGACAGCTGAAACCATCACAGTCAGGACAGCTGAAACCATCACAGTCAGGACAGACAGCTGAAACCATCACAGTCAGGACAGCTGAAACCATCACAGTCAGGACAGACAGCTGAAACCATCACAGTCAGGACAGCTGAAACCATCACAGTCAGGACAGCTGAAACCATCACAGTCAGGACAGACAGCTGAAACCATCACAGTCAGGACAGTTGAAACCATCACAGTCAGGACAGACAGCTGAAACCATCACAGTCAGGACAGACAGCTGAAACCATCACAGTCAGGTCAGACAGCTGAAACCACCACAGTCAGGACAGACAGCTGAAACCACCACAGTCAGGACAGACAGCTGAAACCACCACAGTCAGGACAGCTTCCCATCACAGTTAGGACAGACAGCTGAAACCATCACAGTCAGGACAGCTGAAACCATCACAGTCAGGACAGCTGAAACCATCACAGTCAGGACAGCTGAAACCATCACAGTCAGGACAGACAGCTGAAACCATCACAGTCAGGACAGCTGAAACCACCACAGCCAGGACAGACAGCTGAAACCATCACAGTCAGGACAGCTGAAACCACCACAGCCAGGACAGACAGCTGAAACCATTACAGCCAGGACAGACAGATGAAACCATCACAGTCAGGCCAGCTGAAACCACCACAGCCAGGACAGACAGCTGAAACCACCACAGCCAGGACAGACAGCTGAAACCACCACAGTCAGGACAGCTGAAACCATGACAGCCAGGACAGAGAGCTGAAACCATCACAGTCAGGACAGACAGCTGAAACCATCACAGTCAGGACAGCTGAAACCATCACAGTCAGGACAGCTGAAACCATCACAGTCAGGACAGACAGCTGAAACCACCACAGTCAGGACAGACAGCTGAAACCACCACAGTCAGGACAGCTTCCCATCACAGTTAGGACAGACAGCTGAAACCATCACAGTCAGGACAGCTGAAACCATCACAGTCAGGACAGCTGAAACCATCACAGTCAGGACAGCTGAAACCATCACAGCCAGGACAGACAGCTGAAACCATCACAGTCAGGACAGACAGCTGAAACCACCACAGTCAGGACAGACAGCTGAAACCACCACAGTCAGGACAGACAGCTGAAACCATCACAGCCAGGACAGACAGCTGAAACCATCACAGTCAGGACAGCTGAAACCACCACAGCCAGGACAGACAGTTGAAACCATCACAGTCAGGACAGCTGAAACCATCACAGTCAGGACAGACAGCTGAAACCACCACAGTCAGGACAGACAGCTGAAACCACCACAGTCAGGACAGCTTCCCATCACAGTTAGGACAGACAGCTGAAACCATCACAGTCAGGACAGCTGAAACCATCACAGTCAGGACAGCTGAAACCATCACAGTCAGGACAGCTGAAACCATCACAGTCAGGACAGACAGCTGAAACCATCACAGTCAGGACAGCTGAAAACACCACAGTCAGGACAGACAGCTGAAACCATCACAGTCAGGACAGCTGAAACCACCAAAGTCAGGACAGACAGCTTAAACCACCACAGTCAGGACAGACAGCTGAAACCATCACAGCCAGGACAGACTGCTGAAACCATCACAGTCAGGACAGCTGAAACCACCACAGCCAGGACAGACAGCTGAAACCATCACAGTCAGGACAGACAGCTGAAACCATCACAGTCAGGACAGCTGAAACCACCACAGCCAGGACAGACAGCTGAAACCATCACAGTCAGGACAGCTGAAACCACCACAGCCAGGACAGACAGCTGAAACCATCACAGTCGGGCCAGCTGAAACCACCACAGCCAGGACAGACAGCTGAAACCACCACAGCCAGGACAGACAGCTGAAACCACCACAGTCAGGACAGCTGAAACCATGACAGCCAGGACAGAGAGCTGAAACCATCACAGTCAGGACAGACAGCTGAAACCATCACAGTCAGGACAGCTGAAACCATCACAGTCAGGACAGCTGAAACAATCACAGTCAGGACAGACAGCTGAAACCACCACAGTCAGGACAGACAGCTGAAACCACCACAGTCAGGACAGCTTCCCATCACAGTTAGGACAGACAGATGAAACCATCACAGTCAGGACAGCTGAAACCATCACAGTCAGGACAGCTGAAACCATCACAGTCAGGACAGCTGAAACCATCACAGCCAGGACAGACAGCTGAAACCATCACAGTCAGGACAGACAGCTGAAACCACCACAGTCAGGACAGACAGCTGAAACCACCACAGTCAGGACAGACAGCTGAAACCATCACAGCCAGGACAGACAGCTGAAACCATCACAGTCAGGACAGCTGAAACCACCACAGCCAGGACAGACAGTTGAAACCATCACAGTCAGGACAACTGAAACCATCACAGTCAGGACAGACAGCTGAAACCACCACAGTCAGGACAGACAGCTGAAACCACCACAGTCAGGACAGCTTCCCATCACAGTTAGGACAGACAGCTGAAACCATCACAGTCAGGACAGCTGAAACCATCACAGTCAGGACAGCTGAAACCATCACAGTCAGGACAGCTGAAACCATCACAGCCAGGACAGACAGCTGAAACCATCACAGTCAGGACAGACAGCTGAAACCACCACAGTCAGGACAGACATCTGAAACCACCACAGTCAGGACAGACAGCTGAAACCATCACAGCCAGGACAGACAGCTGAAACCATCACAGTTAGGACAGCTGAAACCACCACAGCCAGGACAGACAGTTGAAACCATCACAGTCAGGACAGCTGAAACCATCACAGTCAGGACAGACAGCTGAAACCACCACAGTCAGGACAGACAGTTGAAACCACCACAGTCAGGACAGCTTCCCATCACAGTTAGGACAGACAGCTGAAACCATCACAGTCAGGACAGCTGAAACCATCACAGTCAGGACAGCTGAAACCATCACAGTCAGGACAGCTGAAACCATCACAGTCAGGACAGACAGCTGAAACCACCACAGTCAGGACAGCTTCCCATCACAGTTAGGACAGACAGCTGAAACCATCACAGTCAGGACAGCTGAAACCATCACAGTCAGGACAGCTGAAACCATCACAGTCAGGACAGACAGCTGAAACCACCACAGTCAGGACAGACAGCTGAAACCACCACAGTCAGGACAGCTTCCCATCACAGTTAGGACAGACAGATGAAACCATCACAGTCAGGACAGCTGAAACCATCACAGTCAGGACAGCTGAAACCATCACAGTCAGGACAGCTGAAACCATCACAGCCAGGACAGACAGCTGAAACCATCACAGTCAGGACAGACAGCTGAAACCACCACAGTCAGGACAGACAGCTGAAACCACCACAGTCAGGACAGACAGCTGAAACCATCACAGCCAGGACAGACAGCTGAAACCATCACAGTCAGGACAGCTGAAACCACCACAGCCAGGACAGACAGTTGAAACCATCACAGTCAGGACAACTGAAACCATCACAGTCAGGACAGACAGCTGAAACCACCACAGTCAGGACAGACAGCTGAAACCACCACAGTCAGGACAGCTTCCCATCACAGTTAGGACAGACAGCTGAAACCATCACAGTCAGGACAGCTGAAACCATCACAGTCAGGACAGCTGAAACCATCACAGTCAGGACAGCTGAAACCATCACAGCCAGGACAGACAGCTGAAACCATCACAGTCAGGACAGACAGCTGAAACCACCACAGTCAGGACAGACAGCTGAAACCACCACAGTCAGGACAGACAGCTGAAACCATCACAGCCAGGACAGACAGCTGAAACCATCACAGTTAGGACAGCTGAAACCACCACAGCCAGGACAGACAGTTGAAACCATCACAGTCGGGACAGCTGAAACCATCACAGTCAGGACAGACAGCTGAAACCACCACAGTCAGGACAGACAGTTGAAACCACCACAGTCAGGACAGCTTCCCATCACAGTTAGGACAGACAGCTGAAACCATCACAGTCAGGACAGCTGAAACCATCACAGTCAGGACAGCTGAAACCATCACAGTCAGGACAGCTGAAACCATCACAGTCAGGACAGACAGCTGAAACCATCACAGTCAGGACAGCTGAAAACACCACAGTCAGGACAGACAGCTGAAACCATCACAGTCAGGACAGTTGAAACCACCAAAGTCAGGACAGACAGCTTAAACCACCACAGTCAGGACAGACAGCTGAAACCATCACAGTCAGGACAGACAGCTGAAACCATCACAGTCAGGACAGCTGAAACCATCCAGTCAGGACAGACAGCTGAAACCATCACAGTCAGGACAGCTGAACCAATCACAGTCAGGACAGACAGCTGAAACCATCACAGTCAGGACAGCTGAAACCACCACAGTCAGGCCAGACAGCTGAAACCATCACAGTCAGGACAGCTGAAACCACCACAGTCAGGACAGACAGCTGAAACCACCACAGTCAGGACAGACAGCTGAAACCATCACAGCAAGGACAGACAGCTGAAACCATCACAGTCAGGACAGACAGCTGAAACCACCACAGTCAGGACAGACAGCTGAAACCATCACAGCCAGGACAGACAGCTGAAACCATCACAGTCAGGACAGCTGAAACCACCACAGCCAGGACAGACAGCTGAAACCATCACAGTCAGGACAGCTAAAACCATCACAGTCAGGACAGACAGCTGAAACCATCACAGTCAGGACAGCTGAAACCACCACAGCCAGGACAGACAGCTGAAACCATCACAGTCAGGACAGCTGAAACCACCACAGCCAGGACAGACAGCTGAAACCATCACAGCCAGGACAGACAGCTGAAACCATCACAGTCAGGACAGCTGAAACCATCACAGTCAGGACAGACAGCTGAAACCATCACAGTCAGGACAGACAGCTGAAACCATCACAGTCAGGACAGACAGCTGAAACCATCACAGTCAGGACAGCTGAAACCATCACAGTCAGGACAGACAGCTGAAACCATCACAGTCAGGACAGCTGAAACCATCACAGTCAGGACAGACAGCTGAAACCATCACAGTCAGGACAGCTGAAACCATCACAGTCAGGACAGACAGCTGAAACCATCACAGTCAGGACAGCTGAAACCATCACAGTCAGGACAGACAGCTGAAACCATCACAGTCAGGACAGCTGAAACCATCACAGTCAGGACAGACAGCTGAAACCATCACAGTCAGGACAGCTGAAACCATCACAGTCAGGACAGCTGAAACCATCACAGTCAGGACAGACAGCTGAAACCATCACAGTCAGGACAGTTGAAACCATCACAGTCAGGACAGACAGCTGAAACCATCACAGTCAGGACAGACAGCTGAAACCATCACAGTCAGGTCAGACAGCTGAAACCACCACAGTCAGGACAGACAGCTGAAACCACCACAGTCAGGACAGACAGCTGAAACCACCACAGTCAGGACAGCTTCCCATCACAGTTAGGACAGACAGCTGAAACCATCACAGTCAGGACAGCTGAAACCATCACAGTCAGGACAGCTGAAACCATCACAGTCAGGACAGCTGAAACCATCACAGTCAGGACAGACAGCTGAAACCATCACAGTCAGGACAGCTGAAACCACCACAGCCAGGACAGACAGCTGAAACCATCACAGTCAGGACAGCTGAAACCACCACAGCCAGGACAGACAGCTGAAACCATCACAGCCAGGACAGACAGCTGAAACCATCACAGTCAGGCCAGCTGAAACCACCACAGCGAGGACAGCTTCCCATCACAGTTAGGACAGACAGCTGAAACCATCACAGTCAGGACAGCTGAAACCATCACAGTCAGGACAGCTGAAACCATCACAGTCAGGACAGCTGAAACCATCACAGTCAGGACAGACAGCTGAAACCATCACAGTCAGGACAGCTGAAACCACCACAGCCAGGACAGACAGCTGAAACCATCACAGTCAGGACAGCTGAAACCACCACAGCCAGGACAGACAGCTGAAACCATCACAGTCAGGACAGCTTCCCATCACAGTTAGGACAGACAGCTGAAACCATCACAGTCAGGACAGCTGAAACCATCACAGTCAGGACAGCTGAAACCATCACAGTCAGGACAGCTGAAACCATCACAGCCAGGACAGACAGCTGAAACCATCACAGTCAGGACAGACAGCTGAAACCACCACAGTCAGGACAGACAGCTGAAACCTCCACAGTCAGGACAGACAGCTGAAACCATCACAGCCAGGACAGACAGCTGAAACCATCACAGTCAGGACAGCTGAAACCACCACAGCCAGGACAGACAGTTGAAACCATCACAGTCAGGACAGCTGAAACCATCACAGTCAGGACAGACAGCTGAAACCACCACAGTCAGGACAGACAGCTGAAACCACCACAGTCAGGACAGCTTCCCATCACAGTTAGGACAGACATCTGAAACCATCACAGTCAGGACAGCTGAAACCATCACAGTCAGGACAGCTGAAACCATCACAGTCAGGACAGCTGAAACCATCACAGTCAGGACAGACAGCTGAAACCATCACAGTCAGGACAGCTGAAAACACCACAGTCAGGACAGACAGCTGAAACCATCACAGTCAGGACAGCTGAAACCACCAAAGTCAGGACAGACAGCTTAAACCACCACAGTCAGGACAGACAGCTGAAACCATCACAGCCAGGACAGACTGCTGAAACCATCACAGTCAGGACAGCTGAAACCACCACAGCCAGGACAGACAGGTGAAACCATCACAGTCAGGACAGCTGAAACCATCACAGTCAGGACAGACAGCTGAAACCATCACAGTCAGGACAGCTGAAACCACCACAGCCAGGACAGACAGCTGAAACCATCACAGTCAGGACAGCTGAAACCACCACAGCCAGGACAGACAGCTGAAACCATCACAGCCAGGACAGACAGCTGAAACCATCACAGTCAGGCCAGCTGAAACCACCACAGCCAGGACAGACAGCTGAAACCACCACAGCCAGGACAGACAGCTGAAACCACCACAGTCAGGACAGCTGAAACCATGACAGCCAGGACAGAGAGCTGAAACCATCACAGTCAGGACAGACAGCTGAAACCATCACAGTCAGGACAGCTGAAACCATCACAGTCAGGACAGCTGAAACCATCACAGTCAGGACAGACAGCTGAAACCACCACAGTCAGGACAGACAGCTGAAACCACCACAGTCAGGACAGCTTCCCATCACAGTTAGGACAGACAGCTGAAACCATCACAGTCAGGACAGCTGAAACCATCACAGTCAGGACAGCTGAAACCATCACAGTCAGGACAGACAGCTGAAACCATCACAGTCAGGACAGCTGAAACCATCACAGTCAGGACAGACAGCTGAAACCATCACAGTCAGGACAGCTGAAACCATCACAGTCAGGACAGACAGCTGAAACCATCACAGTCAGGACAGCTGAAACCATCACAGTCAGGACAGACAGCTGAAACCATCACAGTCAGGACAGCTGAAACCATCACAGTCAGGACAGCTGAAACCATCACAGTCAGGACAGACAGCTGAAACCATCACAGTCAGGACAGTTGAAACCATCACAGTCAGGACAGACAGCTGAAACCATCACAGTCAGGACAGACAGCTGAAACCATCACAGTCAGGTCAGACAGCTGAAACCACCACAGTCAGGACAGACAGCTGAAACCACCACAGTCAGGACAGACAGCTGAAACCACCACAGTCAGGACAGCTTCCCATCACAGTTAGGACAGACAGCTGAAACCATCACAGTCAGGACAGCTGAAACCATCACAGTCAGGACAGCTGAAACCATCACAGTCAGGACAGCTGAAACCATCACAGTCAGGACAGACAGCTGAAACCATCACAGTCAGGACAGCTGAAACCACCACAGCCAGGACAGACAGCTGAAACCATCACAGTCAGGACAGCTGAAACCACCACAGCCAGGACAGACAGCTGAAACCATCACAGCCAGGACAGACAGCTGAAACCATCACAGTCAGGCCAGCTGAAACCACCACAGCGAGGACAGCTTCCCATCACAGTTAGGACAGACAGCTGAAACCATCACAGTCAGGACAGCTGAAACCATCACAGTCAGGACAGCTGAAACCATCACAGTCAGGACAGCTGAAACCATCACAGTCAGGACAGACAGCTGAAACCATCACAGTCAGGACAGCTGAAACCACCACAGCCAGGACAGACAGCTGAAACCATCACAGTCAGGACAGCTGAAACCACCACAGCCAGGACAGACAGCTGAAACCATCACAGTCAGGACAGCTTCCCATCACAGTTAGGACAGACAGCTGAAACCATCACAGTCAGGACAGCTGAAACCATCACAGTCAGGACAGCTGAAACCATCACAGTCAGGACAGCTGAAACCATCACAGCCAGGACAGACAGCTGAAACCATCACAGTCAGGACAGACAGCTGAAACCACCACAGTCAGGACAGACAGCTGAAACCTCCACAGTCAGGACAGACAGCTGAAACCATCACAGCCAGGACAGACAGCTGAAACCATCACAGTCAGGACAGCTGAAACCACCACAGCCAGGACAGACAGTTGAAACCATCACAGTCAGGACAGCTGAAACCATCACAGTCAGGACAGACAGCTGAAACCACCACAGTCAGGACAGACAGCTGAAACCACCACAGTCAGGACAGCTTCCCATCACAGTTAGGACAGACATCTGAAACCATCACAGTCAGGACAGCTGAAACCATCACAGTCAGGACAGCTGAAACCATCACAGTCAGGACAGCTGAAACCATCACAGTCAGGACAGACAGCTGAAACCATCACAGTCAGGACAGCTGAAAACACCACAGTCAGGACAGACAGCTGAAACCATCACAGTCAGGACAGCTGAAACCACCAAAGTCAGGACAGACAGCTTAAACCACCACAGTCAGGACAGACAGCTGAAACCATCACAGCCAGGACAGACTGCTGAAACCATCACAGTCAGGACAGCTGAAACCACCACAGCCAGGACAGACAGGTGAAACCATCACAGTCAGGACAGCTGAAACCATCACAGTCAGGACAGACAGCTGAAACCATCACAGTCAGGACAGCTGAAACCACCACAGCCAGGACAGACAGCTGAAACCATCACAGTCAGGACAGCTGAAACCACCACAGCCAGGACAGACAGCTGAAACCATCACAGCCAGGACAGACAGCTGAAACCATCACAGTCAGGCCAGCTGAAACCACCACAGCCAGGACAGACAGCTGAAACCACCACAGCCAGGACAGACAGCTGAAACCACCACAGTCAGGACAGCTGAAACCATGACAGCCAGGACAGAGAGCTGAAACCATCACAGTCAGGACAGACAGCTGAAACCATCACAGTCAGGACAGCTGAAACCATCACAGTCAGGACAGCTGAAACCATCACAGTCAGGACAGACAGCTGAAACCACCACAGTCAGGACAGACAGCTGAAACCACCACAGTCAGGACAGCTTCCCATCACAGTTAGGACAGACAGCTGAAACCATCACAGTCAGGACAGCTGAAACCATCACAGTCAGGACAGCTGAAACCATCACAGTCAGGACAGCTGAAACCATCACAGCCAGGACAGACAGCTGAAACCATCACAGTCAGGACAGACAGCTGAAACCACCACAGTCAGGACAGACAGCTGAAACCACCACAGTCAGGACAGACAGCTGAAACCATCACAGCCAGGACAGACAGCTGAAACCATCACAGTCAGGACAGCTGAAACCACCACAGCCAGGACAGACAGTTGAAACCATCACAGTCAGGACAGCTGAAACCACCACAGCCAGGACAGACAGCTGAAACCATCACAGTCAGGACAGCTGAAACCATCACAGTCAGGACAGACAGCTGAAACCATCACAGTCAGGACAGACAGCTGAAACCATCACAGTCAGGACAGCTGAAACCATCACAGTCAGGACAGACAGCTGAAACCATCACAGTCAGGACAGCTGAAACCATCACAGTCAGGACAGACAGCTGAAACCATCACAGTCAGGACAGCTGAAACCATCACAGTCAGGACAGACAGCTGAAACCATCACAGTCAGGACAGCTGAAACCATCACAGTCAGGACAGACAGCTGAAACCATCACAGTCAGGACAGCTGAAACCATCACAGTCAGGACAGACAGCTGAAACCATCACAGTCAGGACAGCTGAAACCATCACAGTCAGGACAGCTGAAACCATCACAGTCAGGACAGACAGCTGAAACCATCACAGTCAGGACAGTTGAAACCATCACAGTCAGGACAGACAGCTGAAACCATCACAGTCAGGACAGACAGCTGAAACCATCACAGTCAGGTCAGACAGCTGAAACCACCACAGTCAGGACAGACAGCTGAAACCACCACAGTCAGGACAGACAGCTGAAACCACCACAGTCAGGACAGCTTCCCATCACAGTTAGGACAGACAGCTGAAACCATCACAGTCAGGACAGCTGAAACCATCACAGTCAGGACAGCTGAAACCATCACAGTCAGGACAGCTGAAACCATCACAGTCAGGACAGACAGCTGAAACCATCACAGTCAGGACAGCTGAAACCACCACAGCCAGGACAGACAGCTGAAACCATCACAGTCAGGACAGCTGAAACCACCACAGCCAGGACAGACAGCTGAAACCATCACAGCCAGGACAGACAGCTGAAACCATCACAGTCAGGCCAGCTGAAACCACCACAGCGAGGACAGCTTCCCATCACAGTTAGGACAGACAGCTGAAACCATCACAGTCAGGACAGCTGAAACCATCACAGTCAGGACAGCTGAAACCATCACAGTCAGGACAGCTGAAACCATCACAGTCAGGACAGACAGCTGAAACCATCACAGTCAGGACAGCTGAAACCACCACAGCCAGGACAGACAGCTGAAACCATCACAGTCAGGACAGCTGAAACCACCACAGCCAGGACAGACAGCTGAAACCATCACAGTCAGGACAGCTTCCCATCACAGTTAGGACAGACAGCTGAAACCATCACAGTCAGGACAGCTGAAACCATCACAGTCAGGACAGCTGAAACCATCACAGTCAGGACAGCTGAAACCATCACAGCCAGGACAGACAGCTGAAACCATCACAGTCAGGACAGACAGCTGAAACCACCACAGTCAGGACAGACAGCTGAAACCTCCACAGTCAGGACAGACAGCTGAAACCATCACAGCCAGGACAGACAGCTGAAACCATCACAGTCAGGACAGCTGAAACCACCACAGCCAGGACAGACAGTTGAAACCATCACAGTCAGGACAGCTGAAACCATCACAGTCAGGACAGACAGCTGAAACCACCACAGTCAGGACAGACAGCTGAAACCACCACAGTCAGGACAGCTTCCCATCACAGTTAGGACAGACATCTGAAACCATCACAGTCAGGACAGCTGAAACCATCACAGTCAGGACAGCTGAAACCATCACAGTCAGGACAGCTGAAACCATCACAGTCAGGACAGACAGCTGAAACCATCACAGTCAGGACAGCTGAAAACACCACAGTCAGGACAGACAGCTGAAACCATCACAGTCAGGACAGCTGAAACCACCAAAGTCAGGACAGACAGCTTAAACCACCACAGTCAGGACAGACAGCTGAAACCATCACAGCCAGGACAGACTGCTGAAACCATCACAGTCAGGACAGCTGAAACCACCACAGCCAGGACAGACAGGTGAAACCATCACAGTCAGGACAGCTGAAACCATCACAGTCAGGACAGACAGCTGAAACCATCACAGTCAGGACAGCTGAAACCACCACAGCCAGGACAGACAGCTGAAACCATCACAGTCAGGACAGCTGAAACCACCACAGCCAGGACAGACAGCTGAAACCATCACAGCCAGGACAGACAGCTGAAACCATCACAGTCAGGCCAGCTGAAACCACCACAGCCAGGACAGACAGCTGAAACCACCACAGCCAGGACAGACAGCTGAAACCACCACAGTCAGGACAGCTGAAACCATGACAGCCAGGACAGAGAGCTGAAACCATCACAGTCAGGACAGACAGCTGAAACCATCACAGTCAGGACAGCTGAAACCATCACAGTCAGGACAGCTGAAACCATCACAGTCAGGACAGACAGCTGAAACCACCACAGTCAGGACAGACAGCTGAAACCACCACAGTCAGGACAGCTTCCCATCACAGTTAGGACAGACAGCTGAAACCATCACAGTCAGGACAGCTGAAACCATCACAGTCAGGACAGCTGAAACCATCACAGTCAGGACAGACAGCTGAAACCATCACAGTCAGGACAGCTGAAACCATCACAGTCAGGACAGACAGCTGAAACCATCACAGTCAGGACAGCTGAAACCATCACAGTCAGGACAGACAGCTGAAACCATCACAGTCAGGACAGCTGAAACCATCACAGTCAGGACAGACAGCTGAAACCATCACAGTCAGGACAGCTGAAACCATCACAGTCAGGACAGCTGAAACCATCACAGTCAGGACAGACAGCTGAAACCATCACAGTCAGGACAGTTGAAACCATCACAGTCAGGACAGACAGCTGAAACCATCACAGTCAGGACAGACAGCTGAAACCATCACAGTCAGGTCAGACAGCTGAAACCACCACAGTCAGGACAGACAGCTGAAACCACCACAGTCAGGACAGACAGCTGAAACCACCACAGTCAGGACAGCTTCCCATCACAGTTAGGACAGACAGCTGAAACCATCACAGTCAGGACAGCTGAAACCATCACAGTCAGGACAGCTGAAACCATCACAGTCAGGACAGCTGAAACCATCACAGTCAGGACAGACAGCTGAAACCATCACAGTCAGGACAGCTGAAACCACCACAGCCAGGACAGACAGCTGAAACCATCACAGTCAGGACAGCTGAAACCACCACAGCCAGGACAGACAGCTGAAACCATCACAGCCAGGACAGACAGCTGAAACCATCACAGTCAGGCCAGCTGAAACCACCACAGCGAGGACAGCTTCCCATCACAGTTAGGACAGACAGCTGAAACCATCACAGTCAGGACAGCTGAAACCATCACAGTCAGGACAGCTGAAACCATCACAGTCAGGACAGCTGAAACCATCACAGTCAGGACAGACAGCTGAAACCATCACAGTCAGGACAGCTGAAACCACCACAGCCAGGACAGACAGCTGAAACCATCACAGTCAGGACAGCTGAAACCACCACAGCCAGGACAGACAGCTGAAACCATCACAGTCAGGACAGCTTCCCATCACAGTTAGGACAGACAGCTGAAACCATCACAGTCAGGACAGCTGAAACCATCACAGTCAGGACAGCTGAAACCATCACAGTCAGGACAGCTGAAACCATCACAGCCAGGACAGACAGCTGAAACCATCACAGTCAGGACAGACAGCTGAAACCACCACAGTCAGGACAGACAGCTGAAACCTCCACAGTCAGGACAGACAGCTGAAACCATCACAGCCAGGACAGACAGCTGAAACCATCACAGTCAGGACAGCTGAAACCACCACAGCCAGGACAGACAGTTGAAACCATCACAGTCAGGACAGCTGAAACCATCACAGTCAGGACAGACAGCTGAAACCACCACAGTCAGGACAGACAGCTGAAACCACCACAGTCAGGACAGCTTCCCATCACAGTTAGGACAGACATCTGAAACCATCACAGTCAGGACAGCTGAAACCATCACAGTCAGGACAGCTGAAACCATCACAGTCAGGACAGCTGAAACCATCACAGTCAGGACAGACAGCTGAAACCATCACAGTCAGGACAGCTGAAAACACCACAGTCAGGACAGACAGCTGAAACCATCACAGTCAGGACAGCTGAAACCACCAAAGTCAGGACAGACAGCTTAAACCACCACAGTCAGGACAGACAGCTGAAACCATCACAGCCAGGACAGACTGCTGAAACCATCACAGTCAGGACAGCTGAAACCACCACAGCCAGGACAGACAGGTGAAACCATCACAGTCAGGACAGCTGAAACCATCACAGTCAGGACAGACAGCTGAAACCATCACAGTCAGGACAGCTGAAACCACCACAGCCAGGACAGACAGCTGAAACCATCACAGTCAGGACAGCTGAAACCACCACAGCCAGGACAGACAGCTGAAACCATCACAGCCAGGACAGACAGCTGAAACCATCACAGTCAGGCCAGCTGAAACCACCACAGCCAGGACAGACAGCTGAAACCACCACAGCCAGGACAGACAGCTGAAACCACCACAGTCAGGACAGCTGAAACCATGACAGCCAGGACAGAGAGCTGAAACCATCACAGTCAGGACAGACAGCTGAAACCATCACAGTCAGGACAGCTGAAACCATCACAGTCAGGACAGCTGAAACCATCACAGTCAGGACAGACAGCTGAAACCACCACAGTCAGGACAGACAGCTGAAACCACCACAGTCAGGACAGCTTCCCATCACAGTTAGGACAGACAGCTGAAACCATCACAGTCAGGACAGCTGAAACCATCACAGTCAGGACAGCTGAAACCATCACAGTCAGGACAGCTGAAACCATCACAGCCAGGACAGACAGCTGAAACCATCACAGTCAGGACAGACAGCTGAAACCACCACAGTCAGGACAGACAGCTGAAACCACCACAGTCAGGACAGACAGCTGAAACCATCACAGCCAGGACAGACAGCTGAAACCATCACAGTCAGGACAGCTGAAACCACCACAGCCAGGACAGACAGTTGAAACCATCACAGTCAGGACAGCTGAAACCACCACAGCCAGGACAGACAGCTGAAACCATCACAGTCAGGACAGCTGAAACCATCACAGTCAGGACAGACAGCTGAAACCATCACAGTCAGGACAGACAGCTGAAACCATCACAGTCAGGACAGACAGCTGAAACCATCACAGTCAGGACAGCTGAAACCATCACAGTCAGGACAGACAGCTGAAACCATCACAGTCAGGACAGCTGAACCAATCACAGTCAGGACAGACAGCTGAAACCATCACAGTCAGGACAGCTGAAACCACCACAGTCAGGCCAGACAGCTGAAACCATCACAGTCAGGACAGCTGAAACCACCACAGTCAGGACAGACAGCTGAAACCACCACAGTCAGGACAGACAGCTGAAACCATCACAGCCAGGACAGACAGCTGAAACCATCACAGTCAGGACAGACAGCTGAAACCACCACAGTCAGGACAGACAGCTGAAACCATCACAGCCAGGACAGACAGCTGAAACCATCACAGTCAGGACAGCTGAAACCACCACAGCCAGGACAGACAGCTGAAACCATCACAGTCAGGACAACTGAAACCATCACAGTCAGGACAGACAGCTGAAACCATCACAGTCAGGACAGCTGAAACCACCACAGCCAGGACAGACAGCTGAAACCATCACAGTCAGGACAGCTGAAACCACCACAGCCAGGACAGACAGCTGAAACCATCACAGCCAGGACAGACAGCTGAAACCATCACAGTCAGGACAGCTGAAACCATCACAGTCAGGACAGACAGCTGAAACCATCACAGTCAGGACAGACAGCTGAAACCATCACAGTCAGGACAGCTGAAACCATCACAGTCAGGACAGACAGCTGAAACCATCACAGTCAGGACAGCTGAAACCATCACAGTCAGGACAGACAGCTGAAACCATCACAGTCAGGACAGCTGAAACCATCACAGTCAGGACAGACAGCTGAAACCATCACAGTCAGGACAGCTGAAACCATCACAGTCAGGACAGCTGAAACCATCACAGTCAGGACAGACAGCTGAAACCATCACAGTCAGGACAGTTGAAACCATCACAGTCAGGACAGACAGCTGAAACCATCACAGTCAGGACAGACAGCTGAAACCATCACAGTCAGGTCAGACAGCTGAAACCACCACAGTCAGGACAGACAGCTGAAACCACCACAGTCAGGACAGACAGCTGAAACCACCACAGTCAGGACAGCTTCCCATCACAGTTAGGACAGACAGCTGAAACCATCACAGTCAGGACAGCTGAAACCATCACAGTCAGGACAGCTGAAACCATCACAGTCAGGACAGCTGAAACCATCACAGTCAGGACAGACAGCTGAAACCATCACAGTCAGGACAGCTGAAACCACCACAGCCAGGACAGACAGCTGAAACCATCACAGTCAGGACAGCTGAAACCACCACAGCCAGGACAGACAGCTGAAACCATCACAGCCAGGACAGACAGATGAAACCATCACAGTCAGGCCAGCTGAAACCACCACAGCCAGGACAGACAGCTGAAACCACCACAGCCAGGACAGACAGCTGAAACCACCACAGTCAGGACAGCTGAAACCATGACAGCCAGGACAGAGAGCTGAAACCATCACAGTCAGGACAGACAGCTGAAACCATCACAGTCAGGACAGCTGAAACCATCACAGTCAGGACAGCTGAAACCATCACAGTCAGGACAGACAGCTGAAACCACCACAGTCAGGACAGACAGCTGAAACCACCACAGTCAGGACAGCTTCCCATCACAGTTAGGACAGACAGCTGAAACCATCACAGTCAGGACAGCTGAAACCATCACAGTCAGGACAGCTGAAACCATCACAGTCAGGACAGCTGAAACCATCACAGCCAGGACAGACAGCTGAAACCATCACAGTCAGGACAGACAGCTGAAACCACCACAGTCAGGACAGACAGCTGAAACCACCACAGTCAGGACAGACAGCTGAAACCATCACAGCCAGGACAGACAGCTGAAACCATCACAGTCAGGACAGCTGAAACCACCACAGCCAGGACAGACAGTTGAAACCATCACAGTCAGGACAGCTGAAACCATCACAGTCAGGACAGACAGCTGAAACCACCACAGTCAGGACAGACAGCTGAAACCACCACAGTCAGGACAGCTTCCCATCACAGTTAGGACAGACAGCTGAAACCATCACAGTCAGGACAGCTGAAACCATCACAGTCAGGACAGCTGAAACCATCACAGTCAGGACAGCTGAAACCATCACAGTCAGGACAGACAGCTGAAACCATCACAGTCAGGACAGCTGAAAACACCACAGTCAGGACAGACAGCTGAAACCATCACAGTCAGGACAGCTGAAACCACCAAAGTCAGGACAGACAGCTTAAACCACCACAGTCAGGACAGACAGCTGAAACCATCACAGCCAGGACAGACTGCTGAAACCATCACAGTCAGGACAGCTGAAACCACCACAGCCAGGACAGACAGGTGAAACCATCACAGTCAGGACAGCTGAAACCATCACAGTCAGGACAGACAGCTGAAACCATCACAGTCAGGACAGCTGAAACCACCACAGCCAGGACAGACAGCTGAAACCATCACAGTCAGGACAGCTGAAACCACCACAGCCAGGACAGACAGCTGAAACCATCACAGTCGGGCCAGCTGAAACCACCACAGCCAGGACAGACAGCTGAAACCACCACAGCCAGGACAGACAGCTGAAACCACCACAGTCAGGACAGCTGAAACCATGACAGCCAGGACAGAGAGCTGAAACCATCACAGTCAGGACAGACAGCTGAAACCATCACAGTCAGGACAGCTGAAACCATCACAGTCAGGACAGCTGAAACCATCACAGTCAGGACAGACAGCTGAAACCACCACAGTCAGGACAGACAGCTGAAACCACCACAGTCAGGACAGCTTCCCATCACAGTTAGGACAGACAGATGAAACCATCACAGTCAGGACAGCTGAAACCATCACAGTCAGGACAGCTGAAACCATCACAGTCAGGACAGCTGAAACCATCACAGCCAGGACAGACAGCTGAAACCATCACAGTCAGGACAGACAGCTGAAACCACCACAGTCAGGACAGACAGCTGAAACCACCACAGTCAGGACAGACAGCTGAAACCATCACAGCCAGGACAGACAGCTGAAACCATCACAGTCAGGACAGCTGAAACCACCACAGCCAGGACAGACAGTTGAAACCATCACAGTCAGGACAACTGAAACCATCACAGTCAGGACAGACAGCTGAAACCACCACAGTCAGGACAGACAGCTGAAACCACCACAGTCAGGACAGCTTCCCATCACAGTTAGGACAGACAGCTGAAACCATCACAGTCAGGACAGCTGAAACCATCACAGTCAGGACAGCTGAAACCATCACAGTCAGGACAGCTGAAACCATCACAGCCAGGACAGACAGCTGAAACCATCACAGTCAGGACAGACAGCTGAAACCACCACAGTCAGGACAGACATCTGAAACCACCACAGTCAGGACAGACAGCTGAAACCATCACAGCCAGGACAGACAGCTGAAACCATCACAGTTAGGACAGCTGAAACCACCACAGCCAGGACAGACAGTTGAAACCATCACAGTCAGGACAGCTGAAACCATCACAGTCAGGACAGACAGCTGAAACCACCACAGTCAGGACAGACAGTTGAAACCACCACAGTCAGGACAGCTTCCCATCACAGTTAGGACAGACAGCTGAAACCATCACAGTCAGGACAGCTGAAACCATCACAGTCAGGACAGCTGAAACCATCACAGTCAGGACAGCTGAAACCATCACAGTCAGGACAGACAGCTGAAACCATCACAGTCAGGACAGCTGAAAACACCACAGTCAGGACAGACAGCTGAAACCATCACAGTCAGGACAGTTGAAACCACCAAAGTCAGGACAGACAGCTTAAACCACCACAGTCAGGACAGACAGCTGAAACCATCACAGCCAGGACAGACTGCTGAAACCATCACAGTCAGGACAGCTGAAACCACCACAGCCAGGACAGACAGCTGAAACCATCACAGCCAGGACAGACAGCTGAAACCATCACAGTCAGGACAGCTGAAACCATCACAGTCAGGACAGACAGCTGAAACCATCACAGTCAGGACAGACAGCTGAAACCATCACAGTCAGGACAGACAGCTGAAACCATCACAGTCAGGACAGCTGAAACCATCACAGTCAGGACAGACAGCTGAAACCATCACAGTCAGGACAGCTGAACCAATCACAGTCAGGACAGACAGCTGAAACCATCACAGTCAGGACAGCTGAAACCACCACAGTCAGGACAGACAGCTGAAACCATCACAGTCAGGACAGCTGAAACCACCACAGTCAGGACAGACAGCTGAAACCACCACAGTCAGGACAGACAGCTGAAACCATCACAGCAAGGACAGACAGCTGAAACCATCACAGTCAGGACAGACAGCTGAAACCACCACAGTCAGGACAGACAGCTGAAACCATCACAGCCAGGACAGACAGCTGAAACAATCACAGTCAGGACAGCTGAAACCACCACAGCCAGGACAGACAGCTGAAACCATCACAGTCAGGACAGCTAAAACCATCACAGTCAGGACAGACAGCTGAAACCATCACAGTCAGGACAGCTGAAACCACCACAGCCAGGACAGACAGCTGAAACCATCACAGTCAGGACAGCTGAAACCACCACAGCCAGGACAGACAGCTGAAACCATCACAGCCAGGACAGACAGCTGAAACCATCACAGTCAGGACAGCTGAAACCATCACAGTCAGGACAGACAGCTGAAACCATCACAGTCAGGACAGACAGCTGAAACCATCACAGTCAGGACAGCTGAAACCATCACAGTCAGGACAGACAGCTGAAACCATCACAGTCAGGACAGCTGAAACCATCACAGTCAGGACAGACAGCTGAAACCATCACAGTCAGGACAGCTGAAACCATCACAGTCAGGACAGACAGCTGAAACCATCACAGTCAGGACAGCTGAAACCATCACAGTCAGGACAGACAGCTGAAACCATCACAGTCAGGACAGCTGAAACCATTACAGTCAGGACAGCTGAAACCATCACAGTCAGGACAGACAGCTGAAACCATCACAGTCAGGACAGTTGAAACCATCACAGTCAGGACAGACAGCTGAAACCATCACAGTCAGGACAGATAGCTGAAACCATCACAGTCAGGTCAGACAGCTGAAACCACCACAGTCAGGACAGACAGCTGAAACCACCACAGTCAGGACAGACAGCTGAAACCACCACAGTCAGGACAGCTTCCCATCACAGTTAGGACAGACAGCTGAAACCATCACAGTCAGGACAGCTGAAACCATCACAGTCAGGACAGCTGAAACCATCACAGTCAGGACAGCTGAAACCATCACAGTCAGGACAGACAGCTGAAACCATCACAGTCAGGACAGCTGAAACCACCACAGCCAGGACAGACAGCTGAAACCATCACAGTCAGGACAGCTGAAACCACCACAGCCAGGACAGACAGCTGAAACCATCACAGCCAGGACAGACAGCTGAAACCATCACAGTCAGGCCAGCTGAAACCACCACAGCGAGGACAGCTTCCCATCACAGTTAGGACAGACAGCTGAAACCATCACAGTCAGGACAGCTGAAACCATCACAGTCAGGACAGCTGAAACCATCACAGTCAGGACAGCTGAAACCATCACAGTCAGGACAGACAGCTGAAACCATCACAGTCAGGACAGCTGAAACCATCACAGTCAGGACAGACAGCTGAAACCACCACAGTCAGGACAGACAGCTGAAACCATCACAGCCAGGACAGACAGCTGAAACCATCACAGTCAGGACAGCTGAAACCACCACAGCCAGGACAGACAGCTGAAACCATCACAGTCAGGACAGCTGAAACCATCACAGTCAGGACAGACAGCTGAAACCATCACAGTCAGGACAGCTGAAACCACCACAGCCAGGACAGACAGCTGAAACCATCACAGTCAGGACAGCTGAAACCACCACAGCCAGGACAGACAGCTGAAACCATCACAGCCAGGACAGACAGCTGAAACCATCACAGTCAGGACAGCTGAAACCATCACAGTCAGGACAGCTGAAACCATCACAGTCAGGACAGCTGAAACCATCACAGTCAGGACAGCTGAAACCATCACAGCCAGGACAGACAGCTGAAACCATCACAGTCAGGACAGACAGCTGAAACCACCACAGCCAGGACAGACAGCTGAAACCACCACAGTCAGGACAGCTGAAACCATGACAGCCAGGACAGAGAGCTGAAACCATCACAGTCAGGACAGCTGAAACCACCACAGCCAGGACAGACAGCTGAAACCATCACAGTCAGGACAGCTGAAACCACCACAGCCAGGACAGACAGCTGAAACCATCACAGCCAGGACAGACAGCTGAAACCATCACAGTCAGGCCAGCTGAAACCACCACAGCCAGGACAGACAGCTGAAACCACCACAGCCAGGACAGACAGCTGAAACCACCACAGTCAGGACAGCTTATACCATGACAGCCAGGACAGAGAGCTGAAACCATCACAGTCAGGACAGACAGCTGAAACCATCACAGTCAGGACAGCTGAAACCATCACAGTCAGGACAGCTGAAACCATCACAGTCAGGACAGACAGCTGAAACCACCACAGTCAGGACAGACAGCTGAAACCACCACAGTCAGGACAGCTTCCCATCACAGTTAGGACAGACAGCTGAAACCATCACAGTCAGGACAGCTGAAACCATCACAGTCAGGACAGCTGAAACCATCACAGTCAGGACAGCTGAAACCATCACAGCCAGGACAGACAGCTGAAACCATCACAGTCAGGACAGACAGCTGAAACCACCACAGTCAGGACAGACAGCTGAAACCACCACAGTCAGGACAGACAGCTGAAACCATCACAGCCAGGACAGACAGCTGAAACCATCACAGTCAGACAGCTGAAACCACCACAGCCAGGACAGACAGTTGAAACCATCACAGTCAGGACAACTGAAACCATCACAGTCAGGACAGACAGCTGAAACCACCACAGTCAGGACAGACAGCTGAAACCACCACAGTCAGGACAGCTTCCCATCACAGTTAGGACAGACAGCTGAAACCATCACAGTCAGGACAGCTGAAACCATCACAGTCAGGACAGCTGAAACCATCACAGTCAGGACAGCTGAAACCATCACAGCCAGGACAGACAGCTGAAACCATCACAGTCAGGACAGACAGCTGAAACCACCACAGTCAGGACAGACAGCTGAAACCACCACAGTCAGGACAGACAGCTGAAACCATCACAGCCAGGACAGACAGCTGAAACCATCACAGTCAGGACAGCTGAAACCACCACAGCCAGGTCAGACAGTTGAAACCATCACAGTCAGGACAGCTGAAACCATCACAGTCAGGACAGACAGCTGAAACCACCACAGTCAGGACAGACAGTTGAAACCACCACAGTCAGGACAGCTTCCCATCACAGTTAGGACAGACAGCTGAAACCATCACAGTCAGGACAGCTGAAACCATCACAGTCAGGACAGCTGAAACCATCACAGTCAGGACAGCTGAAACCATCACAGTCAGGACAGACAGCTGAAACCATCACAGTCAGGACAGCTGAAAACACCACAGTCAGGACAGACAGCTGAAACCATCACAGTCAGGACAGCTGAAACCACCAAAGTCAGGACAGACAGCTTAAACCACCACAGTCAGGACAGACAGCTGAAACCATCACAGCCAGGACAGACTGCTGAAACCATCACAGTCAGGACAGCTGAAACCACCACAGCCAGGACAGACAGGTGAAACCATCACAGTCAGGACAGCTGAAACCATCACAGTCAGGACAGACAGCTGAAACCATCACAGTCAGGACAGCTGAAACCACCACAGCCAGGACAGACAGCTGAAACCATCACAGTCAGGACAGCTGAAACCACCACAGCCAGGACAGACAGCTGAAACCATCACAGTCAGGACAGACAGCTGAAACCATCACAGTCAGGACAGCTGAAACCACCACAGCCAGGACAGACAGCTGAAACCACCACAGCCAGGACAGACAGCTGAAACCACCACAGTCAGGACAGCTGAAACCATGACAGCCAGGACAGAGAGCTGAAACCATCACAGTCAGGACAGACAGCTGAAACCATCACAGTCAGGACAGCTGAAACCATCACAGTCAGGACAGCTGAAACCATCACAGTCAGGACAGACAGCTGAAACCACCACAGTCAGGACAGACAGCTGAAACCACCACAGTCAGGACAGCTTCCCATCACAGTTAGGACAGACAGCTGAAACCATCACAGTCAGGACAGCTGAAACCATCACAGTCAGGACAGCTGAAACCATCACAGTCAGGACAGCTGAAACCATCACAGCCAGGACAGACAGCTGAAACCATCACAGTCAGGACAGACAGCTGAAACCACCACAGTCAGGACAGACAGCTGAAACCACCACAGTCAGGACAGACAGCTGAAACCATCACAGCCAGGACAGACAGCTGAAACCATCACAGTCAGGACAGCTGAAAACACCACAGTCAGGACAGACAGCTGAAACCACCACAGTCAGGACAGTTGAAACCATCACACTCAGGACAGACAGCTGAAACCATCACAGTCAGAACAGACAGCTGAAACCACCACAGTCAGAACAGACCGCTGAAACCATCACAGTCAGGACAGACAGCTGAAACCATCACAGTCAGGACAGACAGCTGAAACCATCACAGGCAAGACAGACAGCTGAAACCATCACAGTCAGGACAGACAGCTGAAACCATCACAGTCAGGACAGCTGAAACCATCACAGTCAGGACAGCTGAAACCATCACAGTCAGGACAGCTGAAACCATCACAGTCAGGACAGACAGCTGAAACCATCACATTCAGGACAGCTGACACCACCACAGTCAGGACAGACAGCTGAAACCATCACAGTCTGGACAGCTGAGACCACCACAGTCAGGACAGACAGCTGAAACCACCACAGTCAGGACAGACAGCTGAAACCATCACAGCCAGGACAGACAGCTGAAACCATCACAGTCAGGACAGACAGCTGAAACCACCACAGTCAGGACAGACAGCTGAAACCATCACAGCCAGGACAGACAGCTGAAACCATCACAGTCAGGACAGCTGAAACCACCACAGCCAGGACAGACAGCTGAAACCATCACAGTCAGGACAGCTGAAACCATCACAGTCAGGACAGCTGAAACCATCACAGTCAGGACAGACAGCTGAAACCATCCCAGTCAGGACAGCTGAAACCACCACAGCCAGGACAGACAGCTGAAACCACCACAGTCAGGACAGACAGCTGAAACCACCACAGTCAGGACAGCTGAAACCATCACACTCAGGACAGACAGCTGAAACCATCACAGTCAGAACAGACAGCTGAAACCACCACAGTCAGAACAGACAGCTGAAACCATCACAGTCAGGACAGACAGCTGAAACCATCACAGTCAGGACAGACAGCTGAAACCATCACAGTCAGGACAGACAGCTGAAACCATCACAGTCAGGACAGACAGCTGAAACCATCACAGTCAGGACAGACAGCTGAAACCATCACAGTCAGGACAGACAGCTGAAACCATCACAGTCAGGACAGCTGAAACCATCACAGTCAGGACAGCTGAAACCATCACAGTCAGGACAGACAGCTGAAACCATCACATTCAGGACAGCTGACACCACCACAGTCAGGACAGACAGCTGAAACCACCACAGTCAGGACAGAGAGCTGAAACCATCACAGCCAGGACAGACAGCTGAAACCATCACAGTCAGGACAGACAGCTGAAACCACCACAGTCAGGACAGACAGCTGAAACCATCACAGCCAGGACAGACAGCTGAAACCATCACAGTCAGGACAGCTGAAACCACCACAGCCAGGACAGACAGCTGAAACCATCACAGTCAGGACAGCTGAAACCATCACAGTCAGGACAGACAGCTGAAACCATCACAGTCAGGACAGCTGAAACCACCACAGCCAGGACAGACAGCTGAAACCATCACAGTCAGGACAGCTGAAACCACCACAGCCAGGACAGACAGCTGAAACCATCACAGCCAGGACAGACAGCTGAAACCATCACAGTCAGGACAGCTGAAACCATCACAGTCAGGACAGCTGAAACCATCACAGTCAGGACAGACAGCTGAAACCACCACAGTCAGGACAGACAGCTGAAACCATCACAGCCAGGACAGACAGCTGAAACCATCACAGTCAGGACAGCTGAAACCACCACAGCCAGGACAGACAGCTGAAACCATCACAGTCAGGACAGCTGAAACCATCACAGTCAGGACAGACAGCTGAAACCATCACAGTCAGGACAGCTGAAACCACCACAGCCAGGACAGACAGCTGAAACCATCACAGTCAGGACAGCTGAAACCACCACAGCCAGGACAGACAGCTGAAACCATCACAGCCAGGACAGACAGCTGAAACCATCACAGTCAGGACAGCTGAAACCATCACAGTCAGGACAGCTGAAACCATCACAGTCAGGACAGCTGAAACCATCACAGTCAGGACAGCTGAAACCATCACAGCCAGGACAGACAGCTGAAACCATCACAGTCAGGACAGACAGCTGAAACCACCACAGTCAGGACAGACAGCTGAAACCACCACAGTCAGGACAGACAGCTGAAACCATCACAGCCAGGACAGACAGCTGAAACCATCACAGTCAGGACAGCTGAAAACACCACAGTCAGGACAGACAGCTGAAACCACCACAGTCAGGACAGTTGAAACCATCACACTCAGGACAGACAGCTGAAACCATCACAGTCAGAACAGACAGCTGAAACCACCACAGTCAGAACAGACCGCTGAAACCATCACAGTCAGGACAGACAGCTGAAACCATCACAGTCAGGACAGACAGCTGAAACCATCACAGGCAAGACAGACAGCTGAAACCATCACAGTCAGGACAGACAGCTGAAACCATCACAGTCAGGACAGCTGAAACCATCACAGTCAGGACAGCTGAAACCACCACAGCCAGGACAGACAGCTGAAACCACCACAGTCAGGACAGACAGCTGAAACCACCACAGTCAGGACAGCTGAAACCACCACAGTCAGAACAGACAGCTGAAACCATCACAGTCAGAACAGACAGCTGAAACCACCACAGTCAGAACAGACAGCTGAAACCATTACAGTCAGGACAGACAGCTGAAACCATCACAGTCAGGACAGACAGCTGAAACCATCACAGTCAGGACAGACAGCTGAAACCATCACAGTCAGGACAGACAGCTGAAACCATCACAGTCAGGACAGACAGCTGAAACCATCACAGTCAGGACAGCTGAAACCATCACAGTCAGGACAGCTGAAACCATCACAGTCAGGACAGCTGAAACCATCACAGTCAGGACAGACAGCTGAAACCATCACATTCAGGACAGCTGACACCACCACAGTCAGGACAGACAGCTGAAACCACCACAGTCAGGACAGAGAGCTGAAACCATCACAGCCAGGACAGACAGCTGAAACCATCACAGTCAGGACAGACAGCTGAAACCACCACAGTCAGGACAGACAGCTGAAACCATCACAGCCAGGACAGACAGCTGAAACCATCACAGTCAGGACAGCTGAAACCACCACAGCCAGGACAGACAGCTGAAACCATCACAGTCAGGACAGCTGAAACCATCACAGTCAGGACAGACAGCTGAAACCATCACAGTCAGGACAGCTGAAACCACCACAGCCAGGACAGACAGCTGAAACCATCACAGTCAGGACAGCTGAAACCACCACAGCCAGGACAGACAGCTGAAACCATCACAGCCAGGACAGACAGCTGAAACCATCACAGTCAGGACAGCTGAAACCATCACAGTCAGGACAGACAGCTGAAACCACCACAGTCAGGACAGACAGCTGAAACCATCACAGCCAGGACAGACAGCTGAAACCATCACAGTCAGGACAGCTGAAACCACCACAGCCAGGACAGACAGCTGAAACCATCACAGTCAGGACAGCTGAAACCATCACAGTCAGGACAGACAGCTGAAACCATCACAGTCAGGACAGCTGAAACCACCACAGCCAGGACAGACAGCTGAAACCATCACAGTCAGGACAGCTGAAACCACCACAGCCAGGACAGACAGCTGAAACCATCACAGCCAGGACAGACAGCTGAAACCATCACAGTCAGGACAGCTGAAACCATCACAGTCAGGACAGCTGAAACCATCACAGTCAGGACAGCTGAAACCATCACAGTCAGGACAGCTGAAACCATCACAGCCAGGACAGACAGCTGAAACCATCACAGTCAGGACAGACAGCTGAAACCACCACAGTCAGGACAGACAGCTGAAACCACCACAGTCAGGACAGACAGCTGAAACCATCACAGCCAGGACAGACAGCTGAAACCATCACAGTCAGGACAGCTGAAAACACCACAGTCAGGACAGACAGCTGAAACCACCACAGTCAGGACAGTTGAAACCATCACACTCAGGACAGACAGCTGAAACCATCACAGTCAGGACAGACAGCTGAAACCATCACAGGCAAGACAGACAGCTGAAACCATCACAGTCAGGACAGACAGCTGAAACCATCACAGTCAGGACAGCTGAAACCATCACAGTCAGGACAGCTGAAACCATCACAGTCAGGACAGACAGCTGAAACCATCACATTCAGGACAGCTGACACCACCACAGTCAGGACAGACAGCTGAAACCATCACAGTCTGGACAGCTGAGACCACCACAGTCAGGACAGACAGCTGAAACCACCACAGTCAGGACAGACAGCTGAAACCATCACAGCCAGGACAGACAGCTGAAACCATCACAGTCAGGACAGACAGCTGAAACCACCACAGTCAGGACAGACAGCTGAAACCATCACAGCCAGGACAGACAGCTGAAACCATCACAGTCAGGACAGCTGAAACCACCACAGCCAGGACAGACAGCTGAAACCATCACAGTCAGGACAGCTGAAACCATCACAGTCAGGACAGCTGAAACCATCACAGTCAGGACAGACAGCTGAAACCATCACAGTCAGGACAGCTGAAACCACCACAGCCAGGACAGACAGCTGAAACCACCACAGTCAGGACAGACAGCTGAAACCACCACAGTCAGGACAGCTGAAACCATCACACTCAGGACAGACAGCTGAAACCATCACAGTCAGAACAGACAGCTGAAACCACCACAGTCAGAACAGACAGCTGAAACCATCACAGTCAGGACAGACAGCTGAAACCATCACAGTCAGGACAGACAGCTGAAACCATCACAGTCAGGACAGACAGCTGAAACCATCACAGTCAGGACAGACAGCTGAAACCATCACAGTCAGGACAGACAGCTGAAACCATCACAGTCAGGACAGCTGAAACCATCACAGTCAGGACAGCTGAAACCATCACAGTCAGGACAGCTGAAACCATCACAGTCAGGACAGACAGCTGAAACCATCACATTCAGGACAGCTGACACCACCACAGTCAGGACAGACAGCTGAAACCACCACAGTCAGGACAGAGAGCTGAAACCATCACAGCCAGGACAGACAGCTGAAACCATCACAGTCAGGACAGACAGCTGAAACCACCACAGTCAGGACAGACAGCTGAAACCATCACAGCCAGGACAGACAGCTGAAACCATCACAGTCAGGACAGCTGAAACCACCACAGCCAGGACAGACAGCTGAAACCATCACAGTCAGGACAGCTGAAACCATCACAGTCAGGACAGACAGCTGAAACCATCACAGTCAGGACAGCTGAAACCACCACAGCCAGGACAGACAGCTGAAACCATCACAGTCAGGACAGCTGAAACCACCACAGCCAGGACAGACAGCTGAAACCATCACAGCCAGGACAGACAGCTGAAACCATCACAGTCAGGACAGCTGAAACCATCACAGTCAGGACAGACAGCTGAAACCATCACAGTCAGGACAGACAGCTGAAACCATCACAGTCAGGACAGACAGCTGAAACCATCACAGTCAGGACAGCTGAAACCATCAGAGTCAGGACAGACAGCTGAAACCATCACAGTCAGGACAGCTGAACCAATCACAGTCAGGACAGACAGCTGAAACCATCACAGTCAGGACAGCTGAAACCACCACAGTCAGGCCAGACAGCTGAAACCATCACAGTCAGGACAGCTGAAACCACCACAGTCAGGACAGACAGCTGAAACCACCACAGTCAGGACAGACAGCTGAAACCATCACAGCCAGGACAGACAGCTGAAACCATCACAGTCAGGACAGACAGCTGAAACCACCACAGTCAGGACAGACAGCTGAAACCATCACAGCCAGGACAGACAGCTGAAACCATCACAGCCAGGACAGCTGAAACCACCACAGCCAGGACAGACAGCTGAAACCATCACAGTCAGGACAGCTGAAACCATCACAGTCAGGACAGACAGCTGAAACCATCACAGTCAGGACAGCTGAAACCACCACAGCCAGGACAGACAGCTGAAACCATCACAGTCAGGACAGCTGAAACCACCACAGCCAGGACAGACAGCTGAAACCATCACAGCCAGGACAGACAGCTGAAACCATCACAGTCAGGACAGCTGAAACCATCACAGTCAGGACAGACAGCTGAAACCATCACAGTCAGGACAGACAGCTGAAACCATCACAGTCAGGACAGACAGCTGAAACCATCACAGTCAGGACAGCTGAAACCATCACAGTCAGGACAGACAGCTGAAACCATCACAGTCAGGACAGCTGAAACCATCACAGTCAGGACAGACAGCTGAAACCATCACAGTCAGGACAGCTGAAACCATCACAGTCAGGACAGACAGCTGAAACCATCACAGTCAGGACAGCTGAAACCATCACAGTCAGGACAGCTGAAACCATCACAGTCAGGACAGACAGCTGAAACCATCACAGTCAGGACAGTTGAAACCATCACAGTCAGGACAGACAGCTGAAACCATCACAGTCAGGACAGACAGCTGAAACCATCACAGTCAGGTCAGACAGCTGAAACCACCACAGTCAGGACAGACAGCTGAAACCACCACAGTCAGGACAGACAGCTGAAACCACCACAGTCAGGACAGCTTCCCATCACAGTTAGGACAGACAGCTGAAACCATCACAGTCAGGACAGCTGAAACCATCACAGTCAGGACAGCTGAAACCATCACAGTCAGGACAGCTGAAACCATCACAGTCAGGACAGACAGCTGAAACCATCACAGTCAGGACAGCTGAAACCACCACAGCCAGGACAGACAGCTGAAACCATCACAGTCAGGACAGCTGAAACCACCACAGCCAGGACAGACAGCTGAAACCATCACAGCCAGGACAGACAGCTGAAACCATCACAGTCAGGCCAGCTGAAACCACCACAGCCAGGACAGACAGCTGAAACCACCACAGCCAGGACAGACAGCTGAAACCACCACAGTCAGGACAGCTGAAACCATGACAGCCAGGACAGAGAGCTGAAACGATCACAGTCAGGACAGACAGCTGAAACCATCACAGTCAGGACAGCTGAAACCATCACAGTCAGGACAGCTGAAACCATCACAGTCAGGACAGACAGCTGAAACCACCACAGTCAGGACAGACAGCTGAAACCACCACAGTCAGGACAGCTTCCCATCACAGTTAGGACAGACAGCTGAAACCATCACAGTGAGGACAGCTGAAACCATCACAGTCAGGACAGCTGAAACCATCACAGTCAGGACAGCTGAAACCATCACAGCCAGGACAGACAGCTGAAACCATCACAGTCAGGACAGACAGCTGAAACCACCACAGTCAGGACAGACAGCTGAAACCACCACAGTCAGGACAGACAGCTGAAACCATCACAGCCAGGACAGACAGCTGAAACCATCACAGTCAGGACAGCTGAAACCACCACAGCCAGGACAGACAGTTGAAACCATCACAGTCAGGACAGCTGAAACCATCACAGTCAGGACAGACAGCTGAAACCACCACAGTCAGGACAGACAGCTGAAACCACCACAGTCAGGACAGCTTCCCATCACAGTTAGGGCAGACAGCTGAAACCATCACAGTCAGGACAGCTGAAACCATCACAGTCAGGACAGCTGAAACCATCACAGTCAGGACAGACAGCTGAAACCATCACAGTCAGGACAGCTGAAACCACCACAGCCAGGACAGACAGCTGAAACCACCACAGTCAGGACAGACAGCTGAAACCACCACAGTCAGGACAGCTGAAACCATCACACTCAGGACAGACAGCTGAAACCATCACAGTCAGAACAGACAGCTGAAACCACCACAGTCAGAACAGACAGCTGAAACCATCACAGTCAGGACAGACAGCTGAAACCATCACAGTCAGGACAGACAGCTGAAACCATCACAGTCAGGACAGACAGCTGAAACCATCACAGTCAGGACAGACAGCTGAAACCATCACAGTCAGGACAGACAGCTGAAACCATCACAGTCAGGACAGCTGAAACCATCACAGTCAGGACAGCTGAAACCATCACAGTCAGGACAGCTGAAACCATCACAGTCAGGACAGACAGCTGAAACCATCACATTCAGGACAGCTGACACCACCACAGTCAGGACAGACAGCTGAAACCACCACAGTCAGGACAGAGAGCTGAAACCATCACAGCCAGGACAGACAGCTGAAACCATCACAGTCAGGACAGACAGCTGAAACCACCACAGTCAGGACAGACAGCTGAAACCATCACAGCCAGGACAGACAGCTGAAACCATCACAGTCAGGACAGCTGAAACCACCACAGCCAGGACAGACAGCTGAAACCATCACAGTCAGGACAGCTGAAACCATCACAGTCAGGACAGACAGCTGAAACCATCACAGTCAGGACAGCTGAAACCACCACAGCCAGGACAGACAGCTGAAACCATCACAGTCAGGACAGCTGAAACCACCACAGCCAGGACAGACAGCTGAAACCATCACAGCCAGGACAGACAGCTGAAACCATCACAGTCAGGACAGCTGAAACCATCACAGTCAGGACAGACAGCTGAAACCATCACAGTCAGGACAGACAGCTGAAACCATCACAGTCAGGACAGACAGCTGAAACCATCACAGTCAGGACAGCTGAAACCATCAGAGTCAGGACAGACAGCTGAAACCATCACAGTCAGGACAGCTGAACCAATCACAGTCAGGACAGACAGCTGAAACCATCACAGTCAGGACAGCTGAAACCACCACAGTCAGGCCAGACAGCTGAAACCATCACAGTCAGGACAGCTGAAACCACCACAGTCAGGACAGACAGCTGAAACCACCACAGTCAGGACAGACAGCTGAAACCATCACAGCCAGGACAGACAGCTGAAACCATCACAGTCAGGACAGACAGCTGAAACCACCACAGTCAGGACAGACAGCTGAAACCATCACAGCCAGGACAGACAGCTGAAACCATCACAGCCAGGACAGCTGAAACCACCACAGCCAGGACAGACAGCTGAAACCATCACAGTCAGGACAGCTGAAACCATCACAGTCAGGACAGACAGCTGAAACCATCACAGTCAGGACAGCTGAAACCACCACAGCCAGGACAGACAGCTGAAACCATCACAGTCAGGACAGCTGAAACCACCACAGCCAGGACAGACAGCTGAAACCATCACAGCCAGGACAGACAGCTGAAACCATCACAGTCAGGACAGCTGAAACCATCACAGTCAGGACAGACAGCTGAAACCATCACAGTCAGGACAGACAGCTGAAACCATCACAGTCAGGACAGACAGCTGAAACCATCACAGTCAGGACAGCTGAAACCATCACAGTCAGGACAGACAGCTGAAACCATCACAGTCAGGACAGCTGAAACCATCACAGTCAGGACAGACAGCTGAAACCATCACAGTCAGGACAGCTGAAACCATCACAGTCAGGACAGACAGCTGAAACCATCACAGTCAGGACAGCTGAAACCATCACAGTCAGGACAGCTGAAACCATCACAGTCAGGACAGACAGCTGAAACCATCACAGTCAGGACAGTTGAAACCATCACAGTCAGGACAGACAGCTGAAACCATCACAGTCAGGACAGACAGCTGAAACCATCACAGTCAGGTCAGACAGCTGAAACCACCACAGTCAGGACAGACAGCTGAAACCACCACAGTCAGGACAGACAGCTGAAACCACCACAGTCAGGACAGCTTCCCATCACAGTTAGGACAGACAGCTGAAACCATCACAGTCAGGACAGCTGAAACCATCACAGTCAGGACAGCTGAAACCATCACAGTCAGGACAGCTGAAACCATCACAGTCAGGACAGACAGCTGAAACCATCACAGTCAGGACAGCTGAAACCACCACAGCCAGGACAGACAGCTGAAACCATCACAGTCAGGACAGCTGAAACCACCACAGCCAGGACAGACAGCTGAAACCATCACAGCCAGGACAGACAGCTGAAACCATCACAGTCAGGCCAGCTGAAACCACCACAGCCAGGACAGACAGCTGAAACCACCACAGCCAGGACAGACAGCTGAAACCACCACAGTCAGGACAGCTGAAACCATGACAGCCAGGACAGAGAGCTGAAACGATCACAGTCAGGACAGACAGCTGAAACCATCACAGTCAGGACAGCTGAAACCATCACAGTCAGGACAGCTGAAACCATCACAGTCAGGACAGACAGCTGAAACCACCACAGTCAGGACAGACAGCTGAAACCACCACAGTCAGGACAGCTTCCCATCACAGTTAGGACAGACAGCTGAAACCATCACAGTGAGGACAGCTGAAACCATCACAGTCAGGACAGCTGAAACCATCACAGTCAGGACAGCTGAAACCATCACAGCCAGGACAGACAGCTGAAACCATCACAGTCAGGACAGACAGCTGAAACCACCACAGTCAGGACAGACAGCTGAAACCACCACAGTCAGGACAGACAGCTGAAACCATCACAGCCAGGACAGACAGCTGAAACCATCACAGTCAGGACAGCTGAAACCACCACAGCCAGGACAGACAGTTGAAACCATCACAGTCAGGACAGCTGAAACCATCACAGTCAGGACAGACAGCTGAAACCACCACAGTCAGGACAGACAGCTGAAACCACCACAGTCAGGACAGCTTCCCATCACAGTTAGGGCAGACAGCTGAAACCATCACAGTCAGGACAGCTGAAACCATCACAGTCAGGACAGCTGAAACCATCACAGTCAGGACAGCTGAACCCATCACAGTCAGGACAGACAGCTGAAACCATCACAGTCAGGACAGCTGAAAACACCACAGTCAGGACAGACAGCTGAAACCATCACAGTCAGGACAGCTGAAACCACCAAAGTCAGGACAGACAGCTTAAACCACCACAGTCAGGACAGACAGCTGAAACCATCACAGCCAGGACAGACTGCTGAAACCATCACAGTCAGGACAGCTGAAACCACCACAGCCAGGACAGACAGGTGAAACCATCACAGTCAGGACAGCTGAAACCATCACAGTCAGGACAGCTGAAACCATCACAGCCAGGACAGACAGCTGAAACCATCACAGTCAGGACAGACAGCTGAAACCACCACAGTCAGGACAGACAGCTGAAACCACCACAGTCAGGACAGACAGCTGAAACCATCACAGCCAGGACAGACAGCTGAAACCATCACAGTCAGGACAGCTGAAACCACCACAGCCAGGACAGACAGTTGAAACCATCACAGTCAGGACAGCTGAAACCATCACAGTCAGGACAGACAGCTGAAACCACCACAGTCAGGACAGACAGCTGAAACCACCACAGTCAGGACAGCTTCCCATCACAGTTAGGGCAGACAGCTGAAACCATCACAGTCAGGACAGCTGAAACCATCACAGTCAGGACAGCTGAAACCATCACAGTCAGGACAGCTGAAACCATCACAGTCAGGACAGACAGCTGAAACCATCACAGTCAGGACAGCTGAAAACACCACAGTCAGGACAGACAGCTGAAACCATCACAGTCAGGACAGCTGAAACCACCAAAGTCAGGACAGACAGCTTAAACCACCACAGTCAGGACAGACAGCTGAAACCATCACAGCCAGGACAGACTGCTGAAACCATCACAGTCAGGACAGCTGAAACCACCACAGCCAGGACAGACAGGTGAAACCATCACAGTCAGGACAGCTGAAACCATCACAGTCAGGACAGACAGCTGAAACCATCACAGTCAGGACAGCTGAAACCACCACAGCCAGGACAGACAGCTGAAACCATCACAGTCAGGACAGCTGAAACCACCACAGCCAGGACAGACAGCTGAAACCATCACAGCCAGGACAGACAGCTGAAACCATCACAGTCAGGCCAGCTGAAACCACCACAGCCAGGACAGACAGCTGAAACCACCACAGCCAGGACAGACAGCTGAAACCACCACAGTCAGGACAGCTGAAACCATGACAGCCAGGACAGAGAGCTGAAACCATCACAGTCAGGACAGACAGCTGAAACCATCACAGTCAGGACAGCTGAAACCATCACAGTCAGGACAGCTGAAACCATCACAGTCAGGACAGACAGCTGAAACCACCACAGTCAGGACAGACAGCTGAAACCACCACAGTCAGGACAGCTTCCCATCACAGTTAGGACAGACAGCTGAAACCATCACAGTCAGGACAGCTGAAACCATCACAGTCAGGACAGCTGAAACCATCACAGTCAGGACAGCTGAAACCATCACAGCCAGGACAGACAGCTGAAACCATCACAGTCAGGACAGACAGCTGAAACCACCACAGTCAGGACAGACAACTGAAACCACCACAGTCAGGACAGACAGCTGAAACCATCACAGCCAGGACAGACAGCTGAAACCATCACAGTCAGGACAGCTGAAACCACCACAGCCAGGACAGACAGTTGAAACCATCACAGTCAGGACAACTGAAACCATCACAGTCAGGACAGACAGCTGAAACCACCACAGTCAGGACAGACAGCTGAAACCACCACAGTCAGGACAGCTTCCCATCACAGTTAGGACAAACAGCTGAAACCATCACAGTCAGGACAGCTGAAACCATCACAGTCAGGACAGCTGAAACCATCACAGTCAGGACAGCTGAAACCATCACAGCCAGGACAGACAGCTGAAACCATCACAGTCAGGACAGACAGCTGAAACCACCACAGTCAGGACAGACAGCTGAAACCACCACAGTCAGGACAGACAGCTGAAACCATCACAGCCAGGACAGACACCTGAAACCATCACAGTCAGGACAGCTGAAACCACCACAGCCAGGACAGACAGTTGAAACCATCACAGTCAGGACAGCTGAAACCATCACAGTCAGGACAGACAGCTGAAACCACCACAGTCAGGACAGACAGTTGAAACCACCACAGTCAGGACAGCTTCCCATCACAGTTAGGACAGACAGCTGAAACCATCACAGTCAGGACAGCTGAAACCATCACAGTCAGGACAGCTGAAACCATCACAGTCAGGACAGCTGAAACCATCACAGTCAGGACAGACAGCTGAAACCATCACAGTCAGGACAGCTGAAAACACCACAGTCAGGACAGACAGCTGAAACCATTACAGTCAGGACAGCTGAAACCACCAAAGTCAGGACAGACAGCTTAAACCACCACAGTCAGGACAGACAGCTGAAACCATCACAGCCAGGACAGACTGCTGAAACCATCACAGTCAGGACAGCTGAAACCACCACAGCCAGGACAGACAGGTGAAACCATCACAGTCAGGACAGCTGAAACCATCACAGTCAGGACAGACAGCTGAAACCATCACAGTCAGGACAGCTGAAACCACCACAGCCAGGACAGACAGCTGAAACCATCACAGTCAGGACAGCTGAAACCACCACAGCCAGGACAGACAGCTGAAACCATCACAGCCAGGACAGACAGCTGAAACCATCACAGTCAGGCCAGCTGAAACCACCACAGCCAGGACAGACAGCTGAAACCACCACAGCCAGGACAGACAGCTGAAACCACCACAGTCAGGACAGCTGAAACCATGACAGCCAGGACAGAGAGCTGAAACCATCACAGTCAGGACAGACAGCTGAAACCATCACAGTCAGGACAGCTGAAACCATCACAGTCAGGACAGCTGAAACCATCACAGTCAGGACAGACAGCTGAAACCACCACAGTCAGGACAGACAGCTGAAACCACCACAGTCAGGACAGCTTCCCATCACAGTTAGGACAGACAGCTGAAACCATCACAGTCAGGACAGCTGAAACCATCACAGTCAGGACAGCTGAAACCATCACAGTCAGGACAGCTGAAACCATCACAGCCAGGACAGACAGCTGAAACCATCACAGTCAGGACAGACAGCTGAAACCACCACAGTCAGGACAGACAGCTGAAACCACCACAGTCAGGACAGACAGCTGAAACCATCACAGCCAGGACAGACAGCTGAAACCATCACAGTCAGGACAGCTGAAACCACCACAGCCAGGACAGACAGTTGAAACCATCACAGTCAGGACAGCTGAAACCATCACAGTCAGGACAGACAGCTGAAACCACCACAGTCAGGACAGACAGCTGAAACCACCACAGTCAGGACAGCTTCCCATCACAGTTAGGACAGACAGCTGAAACCATCACAGTCAGGACAGCTGAAACCATCACAGTCAGGACAGCTGAAACCATCACAGTCAGGACAGCTGAAACCATCACAGTCAGGACAGACAGCTGAAACCATCACAGTCAGGACAGCTGAAAACACCACAGTCAGGACAGACAGCTGAAACCATCACAGTCAGGACAGCTGAAACCACCAAAGTCAGGACAGACAGCTTAAACCACCACAGTCAGGACAGACAGCTGAAACCATCACAGCCAGGACAGACTGCTGAAACCATCACAGTCAGGACAGCTGAAACCACCACAGCCAGGACAGACAGGTGAAACCATCACAGTCAGGACAGCTGAAAACATCACAGTCAGGACAGACAGCTGAAACCATCACAGTCAGGACAGCTGAAACCACCACAGCCAGGACAGACAGCTGAAACCATCACAGTCAGGACAGCTGAAACCACCACAGCCAGGACAGACAGCTGAAACCATCACAGCCAGGACAGACAGCTGAAACCATCACAGTCAGGCCAGCTGAAACCACCACAGCCAGGACAGACAGCTGAAACCACCACAGCCAGGACAGACAGCTGAAACCACCACAGTCAGGACAGCTGAAACCATGACAGCCAGGACAGAGAGCTGAAACCATCACAGTCAGGACAGACAGCTGAAACCATCACAGTCAGGACAGCTGAAACCATCACAGTCAGGACAGCTGAAACCATCACAGTCAGGACAGACAGCTGAAACCACCACAGTCAGGACAGACAGCTGAAACCACCACAGTCAGGACAGCTTCCCATCACAGTTAGGACAGACAGCTGAAACCATCACAGTCAGGACAGCTGAAACCATCACAGTCAGGACAGCTGAAACCATCACAGTCAGGACAGCTGAAACCATCACAGCCAGGACAGACAGCTGAAACCATCACAGTCAGGACAGACAGCTGAAACCACCACAGTCAGGACAGACAGCTGAAACCACCACAGTCAGGACAGACAGCTGAAACCATCACAGCCAGGACAGACAGCTGAAACCATCACAGTCAGGACAGCTGAAACCACCACAGCCAGGACAGACAGTTGAAACCATCACAGTCAGTACAGCTGAAACCATCACAGTCAGGACAGACAGCTGAAACCACCACAGTCAGGACAGACAGCTGAAACCACCACAGTCAGGACAGCTTCCCATCACAGTTAGGACAGACAGCTGAAACCATCACAGTCAGGACAGCTGAAACCATCACAGTCAGGACAGCTGAAACCATCACAGTCAGGACAGCTGAAACCATCACAGCCAGGACAGACTGCTAAAACCATCACAGTCAGGACAGCTGAAAACATCACAGTCAGGACAGCTGAAACCATCACAGTCAGGACAGCTGAAACCATCACATTCAGGACAGCTGAAACCATCACAGCCAGGACAGACAGCTGAAACCATCACAGTCAGGACAGACAGCTGAAACCACCACAGTCAGGACAGACAGCTGAAACCACCACAGTCAGGACAGACAGCTGAAACCATCACAGCCAGGACAGACAGCTGAAACCATCACAGTCAGGACAGCTGAAACCACCACAGCCAGGACAGACAGTTGAAACCATCACAGTCAGGACAGCTGAAACCATCACAGTCAGGACAGACAGCTGAAACCACCACAGTCAGGACAGACAGCTGAAACCACCACAGTCAGGACAGCTTCCCATCACAGTTAGGACAGACAGCTGAAACCATCACAGTCAGGACAGCTGAAACCATCACAGTCAGGACAGCTGAAACCATCACAGTCAGGACAGCTGAAACCATCACAGCCAGGACAGACTGCTGAAACCATCACAGTCAGGACAGCTGAAAACACCACAGCCAGGACAGACAGGTGAAACCATCACAGTCAGGACAGCTGAAACCATCACAGTCAGGACAGACAGCTGAAACCATCACAGTCAGGACAGCTGAAACCACCACAGCCAGGACAGACAGCTGAAACCATCACAGTCAGGACAGCTGAAACCACCACAGCCAGGACAGACAGCTGAAACCATCACAGCCAGGACAGACAGCTGAAACCATCACAGTCAGGCCAGCTGAAACCACCACAGCCAGGACAGACAGCTGAAAACACCACAGCCAAGACAGACAGCTGAAACCACCACAGTCAGGACAGCTGAAACCATTACAGCCAGGACAGAGAGCTGAAACCATCACAGTCAGGACAGACAGCTAAAACCATCACAGTCAGGACAGCTGAAACCATCACAGTCAGGACAGCTGAAACCATCACAGCCAGGACAGACAGCTGAAACCACCACAGTCAGGACAGACAGCTGAAACCACCACAGTCAGGACAGACAGCTGAAACCATCACAGCCAGGACAGACAGCTGAAACCATCACAGTCAGGACAGCTGAAACCACCACAGTCAGGACAGACAGCTGAAACCATCACAGTCAGGACAGCTGAAACCACCACAGCCAGGACAGACAGCTGAAACCATCACAGTCAGGACAGCTGAACCCATCACAGTCAGGACAGACAGCTGAAACCATCACAGTCAGGACAGCTGAAACCACCACAGCCAGGACAGACAGCTGAAACCATCACAGTCAGGACAGCTGAAACCACCACAGCCAGGACAGACAGCTGAAACCATCACAGCCAGGACAGACAGCTGAAACCATCACAGTCAGGACAGCTGAAACCATCACAGTCAGGACAGACAGCTGAAACCATCACAGTCAGGACAGACAGCTGAAACCATCACAGTCAGGACAGACAGCTGAAACCATCACAGTCAGGACAGCTGAAACCATCACAGTCAGGACAGACAGCTGAAACCATCACAGTCAGGACAGCTGAAACCATCACAGTCAGGACAGACAGCTGAAACCATCACAGTCAGGACAGCTGAAACCACCACAGCCAGGACAGACAGCTGAAACCATCACAGTCAGGACAGCTGAAACCACCACAGCCAGGACAGACAGCTGAAACCATCACAGCCAGGACAGACAGCTGAAACCATCACAGTCAGGCCAGCTGAAACCACCACAGCCAGGACAGACAGCTGAAACCACCACAGCCAGGACAGACAGCTGAAACCACCACAGTCAGGACAGCTGAAACCATGACAGCCAGGACAGAGAGCTGAAACCATCACAGTCAGGACAGACAGCTGAAACCATCACAGTCAGGACAGCTGAAACCATCACAGTCAGGACAGCTGAAACCATCACAGTCAGGACAGACAGCTGAAACCACCACAGTCAGGACAGACAGCTGAAACCACCACAGTCAGGACAGCTTCCCATCACAGTTAGGACAGACAGCTGAAACCATCACAGTCAGGACAGCTGAAACCATCACAGTCAGGACAGCTGAAACCATCACAGTCAGGACAGCTGAAACCATCACAGCCAGGACAGACAGCTGAAACCATCACAGTCAGGACAGACAGCTGAAACCACCACAGTCAGGACAGACAGCTGAAACCACCACAGTCAGGACAGACAGCTGAAACCATCACAGCCAGGACAGACAGCTGAAACCATCACAGTCAGGACAGCTGAAACCACCACAGCCAGGACAGACAGTTGAAACCATCACAGTCAGGACAGCTGAAACCACCACAGCCAGGACAGACAGCTGAAACCATCACAGCCAGGACAGACAGCTGAAACCATCACAGTCAGGCCAGCTGAAACCACCACAGCCAGGACAGACAGCTGAAACCACCACAGCCAGGACAGACAGCTGAAACCACCACAGTCAGGACAGCTGAAACCATGACAGCCAGGACAGAGAGCTGAAACCATCACAGTCAGGACAGACAGCTGAAACCATCACAGTCAGGACAGCTGAAACCATCACAGTCAGGACAGCTGAAACCATCACAGTCAGGACAGACAGCTGAAACCACCACAGTCAGGACAGACAGCTGAAACCACCACAGTCAGGACAGCTTCCCATCACAGTTAGGACAGACAGCTGAAACCATCACAGTCAGGACAGCTGAAACCATCACAGTCAGGACAGCTGAAACCATCACAGCCAGGACAGACAGCTGAAACCACCACAGTCAGGACAGACAGCTGAAACCACCACAGTCAGGACAGACAGCTGAAACCATCACAGCCAGGACAGACAGCTGAAACCATCACAGTCAGGACAGCTGAAACCACCACAGTCAGGACAGACAGCTGAAACCATCACAGTCAGGACAGCTGAAACCACCACAGCCAGGACAGACAGCTGAAACCATCACAGTCAGGACAGCTGAAACCACCACAGCCAGGACAGACAGCTGAAACCATCACAGCCAGGACAGACAGCTGAAACCATCACAGTCAGGCCAGCTGAAACCACCACAGCCAGGACAGACAGCTGAAACCACCACAGCCAGGACAGACAGCTGAAACCACCACAGTCAGGACAGCTGAAACCATGACAGCCAGGACAGAGAGCTGAAACCATCACAGTCAGGACAGACAGCTGAAACCATCACAGTCAGGACAGCTGAAACCATCACAGTCAGGACAGCTGAAACCATCACAGTCAGGACAGACAGCTGAAACCACCACAGTCAGGACAGACAGCTGAAACCACCACAGTCAGGACAGCTTCCCATCACAGTTAGGACAGACAGCTGAAACCATCACAGTCAGGACAGCTGAAACCATCACAGTCAGGACAGCTGAAACCATCACAGTCAGGACAGCTGAAACCATCACAGCCAGGACAGACAGCTGAAACCATCACAGTCAGGACAGACAGCTGAAACCACCACAGTCAGGACAGACAGCTGAAACCACCACAGTCAGGACAGACAGCTGAAACCATCACAGCCAGGACAGACAGCTGAAACCATCACAGTCAGGACAGCTGAAACCACCACAGCCAGGACAGACAGTTGAAACCATCACAGTCAGGACAGCTGAAACCACCACAGCCAGGACAGACAGCTGAAACCATCACAGCCAGGACAGACAGCTGAAACCATCACAGTCAGGCCAGCTGAAACCACCACAGCCAGGACAGACAGCTGAAACCACCACAGCCAGGACAGACAGCTGAAACCACCACAGTCAGGACAGCTGAAACCATGACAGCCAGGACAGAGAGCTGAAACCATCACAGTCAGGACAGACAGCTGAAACCATCACAGTCAGGACAGCTGAAACCATCACAGTCAGGACAGCTGAAACCATCACAGTCAGGACAGACAGCTGAAACCACCACAGTCAGGACAGACAGCTGAAACCACCACAGTCAGGACAGCTTCCCATCACAGTTAGGACAGACAGCTGAAACCATCACAGTCAGGACAGCTGAAACCATCACAGTCAGGACAGCTGAAACCATCACAGTCAGGACAGCTGAAACCATCACAGCCAGGACAGACAGCTGAAACCATCACAGTCAGGACAGACAGCTGAAACCACCACAGTCAGGACAGACAGCTGAAACCACCACAGTCAGGACAGACAGCTGAAGCCATCACAGCCAGGACAGACAGCTGAAACCATCACAGTCAGGACAGCTGAAACCACCACAGCCAGGACAGACAGTTGAAACCATCACAGTCAGGACAGCTGAAACCATCACAGTCAGGACAGACAGCTGAAACCACCACAGTCAGGACAGACAGCTGAAACCACCACAGTCAGGACAGCTTCCCATCACAGTTAGGACAGACAGCTGAAACCATCACAGTCAGGACAGCTGAAACCATCACAGTCAGGACAGCTGAAACCATCACAGTCAGGACAGCTGAAACCATCACAGCCAGGACAGACTGCTGAAACCATCACAGTCAGGACAGCTGAAAACATCACAGTCAGGACAGCTGAAACCATCACAGTCAGGACAGCTGAAACCATCACAGTCAGGACAGCTGAAACCATCACAGCCAGGACAGACAGCTGAAACCATCACAGTCAGGACAGACAGCTGAAACCACCACAGTCAGGACAGACAGCTGAAACCACCACAGTCAGGACAGACAGCTGAAACCATCACAGCCAGGACAGACAGCTGAAACCATCACAGTCAGGACAGCTGAAACCACCACAGCCAGGACAGACAGTTGAAACCATCACAGTCAGGACAGCTGAAACCATCACAGTCAGGACAGACAGCTGAAACCACCACAGTCAGGACAGACAGCTGAAACCACCACAGTCAGGACAGCTTCCCATCACAGTTAGGACAGACAGCTGAAACCATCACAGTCAGGACAGCTGAAACCATCACAGTCAGGACAGCTGAAACCATCACAGTCAGGACAGCTGAAACCATCACAGCCAGGACAGACTGCTGAAACCATCACAATCAGGACAGCTGAAAACACCACAGCCAGGACAGACAGGTGAAACCATCACAGTCAGGACAGCTGAAACCATCACAGTCAGGACAGACAGCTGAAACCATCACAGTCAGGACAGCTGAAACCACCACAGCCAGGACAGACAGCTGAAACCATCACAGTCAGGACAGCTGAAACCACCACAGCCAGGACAGACAGCTGAAACCATCACAGCCAGGACAGACAGCTGAAACCATCACAGTCAGGCCAGCTGAAACCACCACAGCCAGGACAGACAGCTGAAAACACCACAGCCAGGACAGACAGCTGAAACCACCACAGTCAGGACAGCTGAAACCATTACAGCCAGGACAGAGAGCTGAAACCACCACAGTCAGGACAGACAGCTGAAACCATCACAGCCAGGACAGACAGCTGAAACCATCACAGTCAGGACAGCTGAAACCACCACAGTCAGGACAGACAGCTGAAACCATCACAGTCAGGACAGCTGAAACCACCACAGCCAGGACAGACAGCTGAAACCATCACAGTCAGGACAGCTGAAACCATCACAGTCAGGACAGACAGCTGAAACCATCACAGTCAGGACAGACAGCTGAAACCACCACAGTCAGGACAGACAGCTGAAACCACCACAGTCAGGACAGCTTCCCATCACAGTTAGGACAGACAGCTGAAACCATCACAGTGAGGACAGCTGAAACCATCACAGTCAGGACAGCTGAAACCATCACAGTCAGGACAGCTGAAACCATCACAGCCAGGACAGACAGCTGAAACCATCACAGTCAGGACAGACAGCTGAAACCACCACAGTCAGGACAGACAGCTGAAACCACCACAGTCAGGACAGACAGCTGAAACCATCACAGCCAGGACAGACAGCTGAAACCATCACAGTCAGGACAGCTGAAACCACCACAGCCAGGACAGACAGTTGAAACCATCACAGTCAGGACAGCTGAAACCATCACAGTCAGGACAGACAGCTGAAACCACCACAGTCAGGACAGACAGCTGAAACCACCACAGTCAGGACAGCTTCCCATCACAGTTAGGGCAGACAGCTGAAACCATCACAGTCAGGACAGCTGAAACCATCACAGTCAGGACAGCTGAAACCATCACAGTCAGGACAGCTGAAACCATCACAGTCAGGACAGACAGCTGAAACCATCACAGTCAGGACAGCTGAAAACACCACAGTCAGGACAGACAGCTGAAACCATCACAGTCAGGACAGCTGAAACCACCAAAGTCAGGACAGACAGCTTAAACCACCACAGTCAGGACAGACAGCTGAAACCATCACAGCCAGGACAGACTGCTGAAACCATCACAGTCAGGACAGCTGAAACCACCACAGCCAGGACAGACAGGTGAAACCATCACAGTCAGGACAGCTGAAACCATCACAGTCAGGACAGCTGAAACCATCACAGCCAGGACAGACAGCTGAAACCATCACAGTCAGGACAGACAGCTGAAACCACCACAGTCAGGACAGACAGCTGAAACCACCACAGTCAGGACAGACAGCTGAAACCATCACAGCCAGGACAGACAGCTGAAACCATCACAGTCAGGACAGCTGAAACCACCACAGCTAGGACAGACAGTTGAAACCATCACAGTCAGGACAGCTGAAACCATCACAGTCAGGACAGACAGCTGAAACCACCACAGTCAGGACAGACAGCTGAAACCACCACAGTCAGGACAGCTTCCCATCACAGTTAGGGCAGACAGCTGAAACCATCACAGTCAGGACAGCTGAAACCATCACAGTCAGGACAGCTGAAACCATCACAGTCAGGACAGCTGAAACCATCACAGTCAGGACAGACAGCTGAAACCATCACAGTCAGGACAGCTGAAAACACCACAGTCAGGACAGACAGCTGAAACCATCACAGTCAGGACAGCTGAAACCACCACAGCCAGGACAGACAGCTGAAACCATCACAGTCAGGACAGCTGAAACCACCACAGCCAGGACAGACAGCTGAAACCATCACAGCCAGGACAGACAGCTGAAACCATCACAGTCAGGCCAGCTGAAACCACCACAGCCAGGACAGACAGCTGAAAACACCACAGCCAGGACAGACAGCTGAAACCACCACAGTCAGGACAGCTGAAACCATTACAGCCAGGACAGAGAGCTGAAACCATCACAGTCAGGACAGACAGCTAAAACCATCACAGTCAGGACAGCTGAAACCATCACAGTCAGGACAGCTGAAACCATCACAGCCAGGACAGACAGCTGAAACCACCACAGTCAGGACAGACAGCTGAAACCACCACAGTCAGGACAGACAGCTGAAACCATCACAGCCAGGACAGACAGCTGAAACCATCACAGTCAGGACAGCTGAAACCACCACAGTCAGGACAGACAGCTGAAACCATCACAGTCAGGACAGCTGAAACCACCACAGCCAGGACAGACAGCTGAAACCATCACAGTCAGGACAGCTGAAACCATCACAGTCAGGACAGACAGCTGAAACCATCACAGTCAGGACAGCTGAAACCACCACAGTCAGGACAGACAGCTGAAACCACCACAGTCAGGACAGACAGCTGAAACCATCACAGCCAGGACAGACAGCTGAAACCATCACAGTCAGGACAGCTGAAACCACCACAGTCAGGACAGACAGCTGAAACCATCACAGTCAGGACAGCTGAAACCACCACAGCCAGGACAGACAGCTGAAACCATCACAGTCAGGACAGCTGAAACCATCACAGTCAGGACAGACAGCTGAAACCATCACAGTCAGGACAGACAGCTGAAACCACCACAGTCAGGACAGACAGCTGAAACCACCACAGTCAGGACAGCTTCCCATCACAGTTAGGACAGACAGCTGAAACCATCACAGTGAGGACAGCTGAAACCATCACAGTCAGGACAGCTGAAACCATCACAGTCAGGACAGCTGAAACCATCACAGCCAGGACAGACAGCTGAAACCATCACAGTCAGGACAGACAGCTGAAACCACCACAGTCAGGACAGACAGCTGAAACCACCACAGTCAGGACAGACAGCTGAAACCATCACAGTCAGGACAGACAGCTGAAACCATCACAGTCAGGACAGCTGAAACCACCACAGCCAGGACAGACAGTTGAAACCATCACAGTCAGGACAGCTGAAACCATCACAGTCAGGACAGACAGCTGAAACCACCACAGTCAGGACAGACAGCTGAAACCACCACAGTCAGGACAGCTTCCCATCACAGTTAGGGCAGACAGCTGAAACCATCACAGTCAGGACAGCTGAAACCATCACAGTCAGGACAGCTGAAACCATCACAGTCAGGACAGCTGAAACCATCACAGTCAGGACAGACAGCTGAAACCATCACAGTCAGGACAGCTGAAAACACCACAGTCAGGACAGACAGCTGAAACCATCACAGTCAGGACAGCTGAAACCACCAAAGTCAGGACAGACAGCTTAAACCACCACAGTCAGGACAGACAGCTGAAACCATCACAGCCAGGACAGACTGCTGAAACCATCACAGTCAGGACAGCTGAAACCACCACAGCCAGGACAGACAGGTGAAACCATCACAGTCAGGACAGCTGAAACCATCACAGTCAGGACAGCTGAAACCATCACAGCCAGGACAGACAGCTGAAACCATCACAGTCAGGACAGACAGCTGAAACCACCACAGTCAGGACAGACAGCTGAAACCACCACAGTCAGGACAGACAGCTGAAACCATCACAGCCAGGACAGACAGCTGAAACCATCACAGTCAGGACAGCTGAAACCACCACAGCTAGGACAGACAGTTGAAACCATCACAGTCAGGACAGCTGAAACCATCACAGTCAGGACAGACAGCTGAAACCACCACAGTCAGGACAGACAGCTGAAACCACCACAGTCAGGACAGCTTCCCATCACAGTTAGGGCAGACAGCTGAAACCATCACAGTCAGGACAGCTGAAACCATCACAGTCAGGACAGCTGAAACCATCACAGTCAGGACAGCTGAAACCATCACAGTCAGGACAGACAGCTGAAACCATCACAGTCAGGACAGCTGAAAACACCACAGTCAGGACAGACAGCTGAAACCATCACAGTCAGGACAGCTGAAACCACCAAAGTCAGGACAGACAGCTTAAACCACCACAGTCAGGACAGACAGCTGAAACCATCACAGCCAGGACAGACTGCTGAAACCATCACAGTCAGGACAGCTGAAACCACCACAGCCAGGACAGACAGGTGAAACCATCACAGTCAGGACAGCTGAAACCATCACAGTCAGGACAGACAGCTGAAACCATCACAGTCAGGACAGCTGAAACCACCACAGCCAGGACAGACAGGTGAAACCATCACAGTCAGGACAGCTGAAACCATCACAGTCAGGACAGACAGCTGAAACCATCACAGTCAGGACAGCTGAAACCACCACAGCCAGGACAGACAGCTGAAACCATCACAGTCAGGACAGCTGAAACCACCACAGCCAGGACAGACAGCTGAAACCATCACAGCCAGGACAGACAGCTGAAACCATCACAGTCAGGCCAGCTGAAACCACCACAGCCAGGACAGACAGCTGAAACCACCACAGCCAGGACAGACAGCTGAAACCACCACAGTCAGGACAGCTGAAACCATGACAGCCAGGACAGAGAGCTGAAACCATCACAGTCAGGACAGACAGCTGAAACCATCACAGTCAGGACAGCTGAAACCATCACAGTCAGGACAGCTGAAACCATCACAGTCAGGACAGACAGCTGAAACCACCACAGTCAGGACAGACAGCTGAAACCACCACAGTCAGGACAGCTTCCCATCACAGTTAGGACAGACAGCTGAAACCATCACAGTCAGGACAGCTGAAACCATCACAGTCAGGACAGCTGAAACCATCACAGTCAGGACAGCTGAAACCATCACAGCCAGGACAGACAGCTGAAACCATCACAGTCAGGACAGACAGCTGAAACCACCACAGTCAGGACAGACAGCTGAAACCACCACAGTCAGGACAGACAGCTGAAACCATCACAGCCAGGACAGACAGCTGAAACCATCACAGTCAGGACATCTGAAACCACCACAGCCAGGACAGACAGTTGAAACCATCACAGTCAGGACAACTGAAACCATCACAGTCAGGACAGACAGCTGAAACCACCACAGTCAGGACAGACAGCTGAAACCACCACAGTCAGGACAGCTTCCCATCACAGTTAGGACAAACAGCTGAAACCATCACAGTCAGGACAGCTGAAACCATCACAGTCAGGACAGCTGAAACCATCACAGTCAGGACAGCTGAAACCATCACAGCCAGGACAGACAGCTGAAACCATCACAGTCAGGACAGACAGCTGAAACCACCACAGTCAGGACAGACAGCTGAAACCACCACAGTCAGGACAGACAGCTGAAACCATCACAGCCAGGACAGACAGCTGAAACCATCACAGTCAGGACAGCTGAAACCACCACAGCCAGGACAGACAGTTGAAACCATCACAGTCAGGACAGCTGAAACCATCACAGTCAGGACAGACAGCTGAAACCACCACAGTCAGGACAGACAGTTGAAACCACCACAGTCAGGACAGCTTCCCATCACAGTTAGGACAGACAGCTGAAACCATCACAGTCAGGACAGCTGAAACCATCACAGTCAGGACAGCTGAAACCATCACAGTCAGGACAGCTGAAACCATCACAGTCAGGACAGACAGCTGAAACCATCACAGTCAGGACAGCTGAAAACACCACAGTCAGGACAGACAGCTGAAACCATCACAGTCAGGACAGCTGAAACCACCAAAGTCAGGACAGACAGCTTAAACCACCACAGTCAGGACAGACAGCTGAAACCATCACAGCCAGGACAGACTGCTGAAACCATCACAGTCAGGACAGCTGAAACCACCACAGCCAGGACAGACAGGTGAAACCACCACAGTCAGGACAGACAGCTGAAACCACCACAGTCAGGACAGACAGCTGAAACCATCACAGCCAGGACAGACAGCTGAAACCATCACAGTCAGGACAGCTGAAACCAACACAGCCAGGACAGACAGTTGAAACCATCACAGTCAGGACAGCTGAAACCATCACAGTCAGGACAGACAGCTGAAACCACCACAGTCAGGACAGACAGCTGAAACCACCACAGTCAGGACAGCTTCCCATCACAGTTAGGACAGACAGCTGAAACCATCACAGTCAGGACAGCTGAAACCATCACAGTCAGGACAGCTGAAACCATCACAGTCAGGACAGCTGAAACCATCACAGCCAGGACAGACTGCTGAAACCATCACAGTCAGGACAGCTGAAAACACCACAGCCAGGACAGACAGGTGAAACCATCACAGTCAGGACAGCTGAAACCATCACAGTCAGGACAGACAGCTGAAACCATCACAGTCAGGACAGCTGAAACCACCACAGCCAGGACAGACAGCTGAAACCATCACAGTCAGGACAGCTGAAACCACCACAGCCAGGACAGACAGCTGAAACCATCACAGCCAGGACAGACAGCTGAAACCATCACAGTCAGGCCAGCTGAAACCACCACAGCCAGGACAGACAGCTGAAAACACCACAGCCAGGACAGACAGCTGAAACCACCACAGTCAGGACAGCTGAAACCATTACAGCCAGGACAGAGAGCTGAAACCATCACAGTCAGGACAGACAGCTAAAACCATCACAGTCAGGACAGCTGAAACCATCACAGTCAGGACAGCTGAAACCATCACAGCCAGGACAGACAGCTGAAACCACCACAGTCAGGACAGACAGCTGAAACCACCACAGTCAGGACAGACAGCTGAAACCATCACAGCCAGGACAGACAGCTGAAACCATCACAGTCAGGACAGCTGAAACCACCACAGTCAGGACAGACAGCTGAAACCATCACAGTCAGGACAGCTGAAACCACCACAGCCAGGACAGACAGCTGAAACCATCACAGTCAGGACAGCTGAAACCATCACAGTCAGGACAGACAGCTGAAACCATCACAGTCAGGACAGACAGCTGAAACCACCACAGCCAGGACAGACAGCTGAAACCATCACAGTCAGGACAGCTGAAACCACCACAGCCAGGACAGACAGCTGAAACCATCACAGCCAGGACAGACAGCTGAAACCATCACAGTCAGGACAGCTGAAACCATCACAGTCAGGACAGACAGCTGAAACCATCACAGTCAGGACAGACAGCTGAAACCATCACAGTCAGGACAGACAGCTGAAACCATCACAGCCAGGACAGACAGCTGAAACCATCACAGTCAGGCCAGCTGAAACCACCACAGCCAGGACTGACAGCTGAAACCACCACAGCCAGGACAGACAGCTGAAACCACCACAGTCAGGACAGCTGAAACCATGACAGCCAGGACAGAGAGCTGAAACCATCACAGTCAGGACAGACAGCTGAAACCATCACAGTCAGGACAGCTGAAACCATCACAGTCAGAACAGCTGAAACCATCACAGCCAGGACAGACAGCTGAAACCACCACAGTCAGGACAGACAGCTGAAACCACCACAGTCAGGACAGACAGCTGAAACCATCACAGCCAGGACAGACAGCTGAAACCATCACAGTCAGGGCAGCTGAAACCACCACAGTCAGGACAGACAGCTGAAACCATCACAGTCAGGACAGCTGAAACCACCACAGCCAGGACAGACAGCTGAAACCATCACAGTCAGGACAGCTGAAACCATCACAGTCAGGACAGACAGCTGAAACCATCACAGTCAGGACAGCTGAAACCACCACAGCCAGGACAGACAGCTGAAACCATCACAGTCAGGACAGCTGAAACCACCACAGCCAGGACAGACAGCTGAAACCATCACAGCCAGGACAGACAGCTGAAACCATCACAGTCAGGACAGCTGAAACCATCACAGTCAGGACAGACAGCTGAAACCATCACAGTCAGGACAGACAGCTGAAACCATCACAGTCAGGACAGACAGCTGAAACCATCACAGTCAGGACAGCTGAAACCATCACAGTCAGGACAGACAGCTGAAACCATCACAGTCAGGACAGCTGAAACCATCACAGTCAGGACAGACAGCTGAAACCATCACAGTCAGGACAGCTGAAACCATCACAGTCAGGACAGACAGCTGAAACCATCACAGTCAGGACAGCTGAAACCATCACAGTCAGGACAGCTGAAACCATCACAGTCAGGACAGACAGCTGAAACCATCACAGTCAGGACAGCTGAAACCATCACAGTCAGGACAGACAGCTGAAACCATCACAGTCAGGACAGACAGCTGAAACCATCACAGTCAGGACAGCTGAAACCACCACAGCCAGGACAGACAGTTGAAACCATCACAGTCAGGACAACTGAAACCATCACAGTCAGGACAGACAGCTGAAACCACCACAGTCAGGACAGACAGCTGAAACCACCACAGTCAGGACAGCTTCCCATCACAGTTAGGACAGACAGCTGAAACCATCACAGTCAGGACAGCTGAAACCATCACAGTCAGGACAGCTGAAACCATCACAGTCAGGACAGCTGAAACCATCACAGCCAGGACAGACAGCTGAAACCATCACAGTCAGGACAGACAGCTGAAACCACCACAGTCAGGACAGACAGCTGAAACCACCACAGTCAGGACAGACAGCTGAAACCATCACAGCCAGGACAGACAGCTGAAACCATCACAGTCAGGACAGCTGAAACCACCACAGCCAGGACAGACAGTTGAAACCATCACAGTCAGGACAGCTGAAACCATCACAGTCAGGACAGACAGCTGAAACCACCACAGTCAGGACAGACAGTTGAAACCACCACAGTCAGGACAGCTTCCCATCACAGTTAGGACAGACAGCTGAAACCATCACAGTCAGGACAGCTGAAACCATCACAGTCAGGACAGCTGAAACCATCACAGTCAGGACAGCTGAAACCATCACAGTCAGGACAGACAGCTGAAACCATCACAGTCAGGACAGCTGAAAACACCACAGTCAGGACAGACAGCTGAAACCATCACAGTCAGGACAGCTGAAACCACCAAAGTCAGGACAGACAGCTTAAACCACCACAGTCAGGACAGACAGCTGAAACCATCACAGCCAGGACAGACTGCTGAAACCATCACAGTCAGGACAGCTGAAACCACCACAGCCAGGACAGACAGGTGAAACCATCACAGTCAGGACAGCTGAAACCATCACAGTCAGGACAGACAGCTGAAACCATCACAGTCAGGACAGCTGAAACCACCACAGCCAGGACAGACAGCTGAAACCATCACAGTCAGGACAGCTGAAACCACCACAGCCAGGACAGACAGCTGAAACCATCACAGCCAGGACAGACAGCTGAAACCATCACATTCAGGCCAGCTGAAACCACCACAGCCAGGACAGACAGCTGAAACCACCACAGCCAGGACAGACAGCTGAAACCACCACAGTCAGGACAGCTGAAACCATGACAGCCAGGACAGAGAGCTGAAACCATCACAGTCAGGACAGACAGCTGAAACCATCACAGTCAGGACAGCTGAAACCATCACAGTCAGGACAGCTGAAACCATCACAGTCAGGACAGACAGCTGAAACCACCACAGTCAGGACAGACAGCTGAAACCACCACAGTCAGGACAGCTTCCCATCACAGTTAGGACAGACAGCTGAAACCATCACAGTCAGGACAGCTGAAACCATCACAGTCAGGACAGCTGAAACCATCACAGTCAGGACAGCTGAAACCATCACAGCCAGGACAGACAGCTGAAACCATCACAGTCAGGACAGACAGCTGAAACCACCACAGTCAGGACAGACAGCTGAAACCACCACAGTCAGGACAGACAGCTGAAACCATCACAGCCAGGACAGACAGCTGAAACCATCACAGTCAGGACAGCTGAAACCACCACAGCCAGGACAGACAGTTGAAACCATCACAGTCAGGACAGCTGAAACCATCACAGTCAGGACAGACAGCTGAAACCACCACAGTCAGGACAGACAGCTGAAACCACCACAGTCAGGACAGCTTCCCATCACAGTTAGGACAGACAGCTGAAACCATCACAGTCAGGACAGCTGAAACCATCACAGTCAGGACAGCTGAAACCATCACAGTCAGGACAGCTGAAACCATCACAGTCAGGACAGACAGCTGAAACCATCACAGTCAGGACAGCTGAAAACACCACAGTCAGGACAGACAGCTGAAATCATCACAGTCAGGACAGCTGAAACCACCAAAGTCAGGACAGACAGCTTAAACCACCACAGTCAGAACAGACAGCTGAAACCATCACAGCCAGGACAGATTGCTGAAACCATCACAGTCAGGACAGCTGAAACCACCACAGCCAGGACAGACAGGTGAAACCATCACAGTCAGGACAGCTGAAACCATCACAGTCAGGACAGACAGCTGAAACCATCACAGTCAGGACAGCTGAAACCACCACAGCCAGGACAGACAGCTGAAACCATCACAGTCAGGACAGCTGAAACCACCACAGCCAGGACAGACAGCTGAAACCATCACAGCCAGGACAGACAGTTGAAACCATCACAGTCAGGCCAGCTGAAACCACCACAGCCAGGGCAGACAGCTGAAACCACCACAGCCAGGACAGACAGCTGAAACTACCACAGTCAGGACAGCTGAAACCATGACAGCCAGGACAGAGAGCTGAAACCATCACAGTCAGGACAGACAGCTGAAACCATCACAGTCAGGACAGCTGAAACCATCACAGTCAGGACAGCTGAAACCATCACAGTCAGGACAGACAGCTGAAACCACCACAGTCAGGACAGACAGCTGAAACCACCACAGTCAGGACAGCTTCCCATCACAGTTAGGACAGACAGCTGAAACCATCACAGTCAGGACAGCTGAAACCATCACAGTCAGGACAGCTGAAACCATCACAGTCAGGACAGCTGAAACCATCACAGTCAGGACAGACAGCTGAAACCATCACAGTCAGGACAGACAGCTGAAACCACCACAGTCAGGACAGACAGCTGAAACCACCACAGTCAGGACAGACAGCTGAAACCATCACAGCCAGGACAGACAGCTGAAACCATCACAGTCAGGACAGCTGAAACCACCACAGCCAGGACAGACAGTTGAAACCATCACAGCCAGGACAGCTGAAACCATCACAGTCAGGACAGACAGCTGAAACCACCACAGTCAGGACAGACAGCTGAAACCACCACAGTCAGGACAGCTTCCCATCACAGTTAGGACAGACAGCTGAAACCATCACAGTCAGGACAGCTGAAACCATCACAGTCAGGACAGCTGAAACCATCACAGTCAGGACAGCTGAAACCATCACAGCCAGGACAGACTGCTGAAACCATCACAGTCAGGACAGCTGAAAACATCACAGTCAGGACAGCTGAAACCATCACAGTCAGGACAGCTGAAACCATCACAGTCAGGACAGCTGAAACCATCACAGCCAGGACAGACAGCTGAAACCATCACAGTCAGGACAGACAGCTGAAACCACCACAGTCAGGACAGACAGCTGAAACCACCACAGTCAGGACAGACAGCTGAAACCATCACAGCCAGGACAGACAGCTGAAACCATCACAGTCAGGACAGCTGAAACCACCACAGCCAGGACAGACAGTTGAAACCATCACAGTCAGGACAGCTGAAACCATCACAGTCAGGACAGACAGCTGAAACCACCACAGTCAGGACAGACAGCTGAAACCACCACAGTCAGGACAGCTTCCCATCACAGTTAGGACAGACAGCTGAAACCATCACAGTCAGGACAGCTGAAACCATCACAGTCAGGACAGCTGAAACCATCACAGTCAGGACAGCTGAAACCATCACAGCCAGGACAGACTGCTGAAACCATCACAGTCAGGACAGCTGAAAACACCACAGCCAGGACAGACAGGTGAAACCATCACAGTCAGGACAGCTGAAACCATCACAGTCAGGACAGACAGCTGAAACCATCACAGTCAGGACAGATGAAACCACCACAGCCAGGACAGACAGCTGAAACCATCACAGTCAGGACAGCTGAAACCACCACAGCCAGGACAGACAGCTGAAACCATCACAGCCAGGACAGACAGCTGAAACCATCACAGTCAGGCCAGCTGAAACCACCACAGCCAGGACAGACAGCTGAAACCACCACAGCCAGGACAGACAGCTGAAACCACCACAGTCAGGACAGCTGAAACCATTACAGCCAGGACAGAGAGCTGAAACCATCACAGTCAGGACAGACAGCTGAAACCATCACAGTCAGGACAGCTGAAACAATCACAGTCAGGACAGCTGAAACCATCACAGCCAGGACAGACAGCTGAAACCACCACAGTCAGGACAGACAGCTGAAACCACCACAGTCAGGACAGACAGCTGAAACCATCACAGCCAGGACAGACAGCTGAAACCATCACAGTCAGGACAGCTGAAACCACCACAGTCAGGACAGACAGCTGAAACCATCACAGTCAGGACAGCTGAAACCACCACAGCCAGGACAGACAGCTGAAACCATCACAGTCAGGACAGCTGAAACCATCACAGTCAGGACAGACAGCTGAAACCATCACAGTCAGGACAGCTGAAACCACCACAGCCAGGACAGACAGCTGAAACCATCACAGTCAGGACAGCTGAAACCACCACAGCCAGGACAGACAGCTGAAACCATCACAGCCAGGACAGACAGCTGAAACCATCACAGTCAGGACAGCTGAAACCATCACAGTCAGGACAGACAGCTGAAACCATCACAGTCAGGACAGACAGCTGAAACCATCACAGTCAGGACAGACAGCTGAAACCATCACAGTCAGGACAGCTGAAACCATCACAGTCAGGACAGACAGCTGAAACCATCACAGTCAGGACAGCTGAAACCATCACAGTCAGGACAGACAGCTGAAACCATCACAGTCAGGACAGCTGAAACCATCACAGTCAGGACAGACAGCTGAAACCATCACAGTCAGGACAGCTGAAACCACCACAGCCAGGACAGACAGCTGAAACCATCACAGTCAGGACAGCTGAAACCACCACAGCCAGGACAGACAGCTGAAACCATCACAGCCAGGACAGACAGCTGAAACCATCACAGTCAGGACAGCTGAAACCATCACAGTCAGGACAGACAGCTGAAACCATCACAGTCAGGACAGACAGCTGAAACCATCACAGTCAGGACAGACAGCTGAAACCATCACAGTCAGGACAGCTGAAACCATCAGAGTCAGGACAGACAGCTGAAACCATCACAGTCAGGACAGCTGAACCAATCACAGTCAGGACAGACAGCTGAAACCATCACAGTCAGGACAGCTGAAACCACCACAGTCAGGCCAGACAGCTGAAACCATCACAGTCAGGAGAGCTGAAACCACCACAGTCAGGACAGACAGCTGAAACCACCACAGTCAGGACAGACAGCTGAAACCATCACAGCCAGGACAGACAGCTGAAACCATCACAGTCAGGACAGACAGCTGAAACCACCACAGTCAGGACAGACAGCTGAAACCATCACAGCCAGGACAGACAGCTGAAACCATCACAGCCAGGACAGCTGAAACCACCACAGCCAGGACAGACAGCTGAAACCATCACAGTCAGGACAGCTGAAACCATCACAGTCAGGACAGACAGCTGAAACCATCACAGTCAGGACAGCTGAAACCACCACAGCCAGGACAGACAGCTGAAACCATCACAGTCAGGACAGCTGAAACCACCACAGCCAGGACAGACAGCTGAAACCATCACAGCCAGGACAGACAGCTGAAACCATCACAGTCAGGACAGCTGAAACCATCACAGTCAGGACAGACAGCTGAAACCATCACAGTCAGGACAGACAGCTGAAACCATCACAGTCAGGACAGACAGCTGAAACCATCACAGTCAGGACAGCTGAAACCATCACAGTCAGGACAGACAGCTGAAACCATCACAGTCAGGACAGCTGAAACCATCACAGTCAGGACAGACAGCTGAAACCATCACAGTCAGGACAGCTGAAACCATCACAGTCAGGACAGACAGCTGAAACCATCACAGTCAGGACAGCTGAAACCATCACAGTCAGGACAGCTGAAACCATCACAGTCAGGACAGTTGAAACCATCACAGTCAGGACAGACAGCTGAAACCATCACAGTCAGGACAGACAGCTGAAACCATCACAGTCAGGTCAGACAGCTGAAACCACCACAGTCAGGACAGACAGCTGAAACCACCACAGTCAGGACAGACAGCTGAAACCACCACAGTCAGGACAGCTTCCCATCACAGTTAGGACAGACAGCTGAAACCATCACAGTCAGGACAGCTGAAACCATCACAGTCAGGACAGCTGAAACCATCACAGTCAGGACAGCTGAAACCATCACAGTCAGGACAGACAGCTGAAACCATCACAGTCAGGACAGCTGAAACCACCACAGCCAGGACAGACAGCTGAAACCATCACAGTCAGGACAGCTGAAACCACCACAGCCAGGACAGACAGCTGAAACCATCACAGCCAGGACAGACAGCTGAAACCATCACAGTCAGGCCAGCTGAAACCACCACAGCCAGGACAGACAGCTGAAACCACCACAGCCAGGACAGACAGCTGAAACCACCACAGTCAGGACAGCTGAAACCATGACAGCCAGGACAGAGAGCTGAAACGATCACAGTCAGGACAGACAGCTGAAACCATCACAGTCAGGACAGCTGAAACCATCACAGTCAGGACAGCTGAAACCATCACAGTCAGGACAGACAGCTGAAACCACCACAGTCAGGACAGACAGCTGAAACCACCACAGTCAGGACAGCTTCCCATCACAGTTAGGACAGACAGCTGAAACCATCACAGTGAGGACAGCTGAAACCATCACAGTCAGGACAGCTGAAACCATCACAGTCAGGACAGCTGAAACCATCACAGCCAGGACAGACAGCTGAAACCATCACAGTCAGGACAGACAGCTGAAACCACCACAGTCAGGACAGACAGCTGAAACCACCACAGTCAGGACAGACAGCTGAAACCATCACAGCCAGGACAGACAGCTGAAACCATCACAGTCAGGACAGCTGAAACCACCACAGCCAGGACAGACAGTTGAAACCATCACAGTCAGGACAGCTGAAACCATCACAGTCAGGACAGACAGCTGAAACCACCACAGTCAGGACAGACAGCTGAAACCACCACAGTCAGGACAGCTTCCCATCACAGTTAGGGCAGACAGCTGAAACCATCACAGTCAGGACAGCTGAAACCATCACAGTCAGGACAGCTGAAACCATCACAGTCAGGACAGCTGAACCCATCACAGTCAGGACAGACAGCTGAAACCATCACAGTCAGGACAGCTGAAAACACCACAGTCAGGACAGACAGCTGAAACCATCACAGTCAGGACAGCTGAAACCACCAAAGTCAGGACAGACAGCTTAAACCACCACAGTCAGGACAGACAGCTGAAACCATCACAGCCAGTACAGACTGCTGAAACCATCACAGTCAGGACAGCTGAAACCACCACAGCCAGGACAGACAGGTGAAACCATCACAGTCAGGACAGCTGAAACCATCACAGTCAGGACAGCTGAAACCATCACAGCCAGGACAGACAGCTGAAACCATCACAGTCAGGACAGACAGCTGAAACCACCACAGTCAGGACAGACAGCTGAAACCACCACAGTCAGGACAGACAGCTGAAACCATCACAGCCAGGACAGACAGCTGAAACCATCACAGTCAGGACAGCTGAAACCACCACAGCCAGGACAGACAGTTGAAACCATCACAGTCAGGACAGCTGAAACCATCACAGTCAGGACAGACAGCTGAAACCACCACAGTCAGGACAGACAGCTGAAACCACCACAGTCAGGACAGCTTCCCATCACAGTTAGGGCAGACAGCTGAAACCATCACAGTCAGGACAGCTGAAACCATCACAGTCAGGACAGCTGAAACCATCACAGTCAGGACAGCTGAAACCATCACAGTCAGGACAGACAGCTGAAACCATCACAGTCAGGACAGCTGAAAACACCACAGTCAGGACAGACAGCTGAAACCATCACAGTCAGGACAGCTGAAACCACCAAAGTCAGGACAGACAGCTTAAACCACCACAGTCAGGACAGACAGCTGAAACCATCACAGCCAGGACAGACTGCTGAAACCATCACAGTCAGGACAGCTGAAACCACCACAGCCAGGACAGACAGGTGAAACCATCACAGTCAGGACAGCTGAAACCATCACAGTCAGGACAGACAGCTGAAACCATCACAGTCAGGACAGCTGAAACCACCACAGCCAGGACAGACAGCTGAAACCATCACAGTCAGGACAGCTGAAACCACCACAGCCAGGACAGACAGCTGAAACCATCACAGCCAGGACAGACAGCTGAAACCATCACAGTCAGGCCAGCTGAAACCACCACAGCCAGGACAGACAGCTGAAACCACCACAGCCAGGACAGACAGCTGAAACCACCACAGTCAGGACAGCTGAAACCATGACAGCCAGGACAGAGAGCTGAAACCATCACAGTCAGGACAGACAGTTGAAACCATCACAGTCAGGACAGCTGAAACCATCACAGTCAGGACAGCTGAAACCATCACAGTCAGGACAGACAGCTGAAACCACCACAGTCAGGACAGACAGCTGAAACCACCACAGTCAGGACAGCTTCCCATCACAGTTAGGACAGACAGCTGAAACCATCACAGTCAGGACAGCTGAAACCATCACAGTCAGGACAGCTGAAACCATCACAGTCAGGACAGCTGAAACCATCACAGCCAGGACAGACAGCTGAAACCATCACAGTCAGGACAGACAGCTGAAACCACCACAGTCAGGACAGACAACTGAAACCACCACAGTCAGGACAGACAGCTGAAACCATCACAGCCAGGACAGACAGCTGAAACCATCACAGTCAGGACAGCTGAAACCACCACAGCCAGGACAGACAGTTGAAACCATCACAGTCAGGACAACTGAAACCATCACAGTCAGGACAGACAGCTGAAACCACCACAGTCAGGACAGACAGCTGAAACCACCACAGTCAGGACAGCTTCCCATCACAGTTAGGACAAACAGCTGAAACCATCACAGTCAGGACAGCTGAAACCATCACAGTCAGGACAGCTGAAACCATCACAGTCAGGACAGCTGAAACCATCACAGCCAGGACAGACAGCTGAAACCATCACAGTCAGGACAGACAGCTGAAACCACCACAGTCAGGACAGACAGCTGAAACCACCACAGTCAGGACAGACAGCTGAAACCACCACAGTCAGGACAGACAGCTGAAACCATCACAGCCAGGACAGACAGCTGAAACCATCACAGTCAGGACAGCTGAAACCACCACAGCCAGGACAGACAGTTGAAACCATCACAGTCAGGACAGCTGAAACCATCACAGTCAGGACAGACAGCTGAAACCACCACAGTCAGGACAGACAGTTGAAACCACCACAGTCAGGACAGCTTCCCATCACAGTTAGGACAGACAGCTGAAACCATCACAGTCAGGACAGCTGAAACCATCACAGTCAGGACAGCTGAAACCATCACAGTCAGGACAGCTGAAACCATCACAGTCAGGACAGACAGCTGAAACCATCACAGTCAGGACAGCTGAAAACACCACAGTCAGGACAGACAGCTGAAACCATCACAGTCAGGACAGCTGAAACCACCAAAGTCAGGACAGACAGCTTAAACCACCACAGTCAGGACAGACAGCTGAAACCATCACAGCCAGGACAGACTGCTGAAACCATCACAGTCAGGACAGCTGAAACCACCACAGCCAGGACAGACAGGTGAAACCATCACAGTCAGGACAGCTGAAACCATCACAGTCAGGACAGACAGCTGAAACCATCACAGTCAGGACAGCTGAAACCACCACAGCCAGGACAGACAGCTGAAACCATCACAGTCAGGACAGCTGAAACCACCACAGCCAGGACAGACAGCTGAAACCATCACAGCCAGGACAGACAGCTGAAACCATCACAGTCAGGCCAGCTGAAACCACCACAGCCAGGACAGACAGCTGAAACCACCACAGCCAGGACAGACAGCTGAAACCACCACAGTCAGGACAGCTGAAACCATGACAGCCAGGACAGAGAGCTGAAACCATCACAGTCAGGACAGACAGCTGAAACCATCACAGTCAGGACAGCTGAAACCATCACAGTCAGGACAGCTGAAACCATCACAGTCAGGACAGACAGCTGAAACCACCACAGTCAGGACAGACAGCTGAAACCACCACAGTCAGGACAGCTTCCCATCACAGTTAGGACAGACAGCTGAAACCATCATAGTCAGGACAGCTGAAACCATCACAGTCAGGACAGCTGAAACCATCACAGTCAGGACAGCTGAAACCATCACAGCCAGGACAGACAGCTGAAACCATCACAGTCAGGACAGACAGCTGAAACCACCACAGTCAGGACAGACAGCTGAAACCACCACAGTCAGGACAGACAGCTGAAACCATCACAGCCAGGACAGACAGCTGAAACCATCACAGTCAGGACAGCTGAAACCACCACAGCCAGGACAGACAGTTGAAACCATCACAGTCAGGACAGCTGAAACCATCACAGTCAGGACAGACAGCTGAAACCACCACAGTCAGGACAGACAGCTGAAACCACCACAGTCAGGACAGCTTCCCATCACAGTTAGGACAGACAGCTGAAACCATCACAGTCAGGACAGCTGAAACCATCACAGTCAGGACAGCTGAAACCATCACAGTCAGGACAGCTGAAACCATCACAGTCAGGACAGACAGCTGAAACCATCACAGTCAGGACAGCTGAAAACACCACAGTCAGGACAGACAGCTGAAACCATCACAGTCAGGACAGCTGAAACCACCAAAGTCAGGACAGACAGCTTAAACCACCACAGTCAGGACAGACAGCTGAAACCATCACAGCCAGGACAGACTGCTGAAACCATCACAGTCAGGACAGCTGAAACCACCACAGCCAGGACAGACAGGTGAAACCATCACAGTCAGGACAGCTGAAAACATCACAGTCAGGACAGACAGCTGAAACCATCACAGTCAGGACAGCTGAAACCACCACAGCCAGGACAGACAGCTGAAACCATCACAGTCAGGACAGCTGAAACCACCACAGCCAGGACAGACAGCTGAAACCATCACAGCCAGGACAGACAGCTGAAACCATCACAGTCAGGCCAGCTGAAACCACCACAGCCAGGACAGACAGCTGAAACCACCACAGCCAGGACAGACAGCTGAAACCACCACAGTCAGGACAGCTGAAACCATGACAGCCAGGACAGAGAGCTGAAACCATCACAGTCAGGACAGACAGCTGAAACCATCACAGTCAGGACAGCTGAAACCATCACAGTCAGGACAGACAGCTGAAACCACCACAGTCATGACAGACAGCTGAAACCACCACAGTCAGGACAGCTTCCCATCACAGTTAGGACAGACAGCTGAAACCATCACAGTCAGGACAGCTGAAACCATCACAGTCAGGACAGCTGAAACCATCACAGTCAGGACAGCTGAAACCATCACAGCCAGGACAGACAGCTGAAACCATCACAGTCAGGACAGACAGCTGAAACCACCACAGTCAGGACAGACAGCTGAAACCATCACAGTCAGAACAGACAGCTGAAACCACCACAGTCAGAACAGACCGCTGAAACCATCACAGTCAGGACAGACAGCTGAAACCATCACAGTCAGGACAGACAGCTGAAACCATCACAGGCAAGACAGACAGCTGAAACCATCACAGTCAGGACAGACAGCTGAAACCATCACAGTCAGGACAGCTGAAACCATCACAGTCAGGACAGCTGAAACCATCACAGTCAGGACAGCTGAAACCATCACAGTCAGGACAGACAGCTGAAACCATCACATTCAGGACAGCTGACACCACCACAGTCAGGACAGACAGCTGAAACCATCACAGTCTGGACAGCTGAGACCACCACAGTCAGGACAGACAGCTGAAACCACCACAGTCAGGACAGACAGCTGAAACCATCACAGCCAGGACAGACAGCTGAAACCATCACAGTCAGGACAGACAGCTGAAACCACCACAGTCAGGACAGACAGCTGAAACCATCACAGCCAGGACAGACAGCTGAAACCATCACAGTCAGGACAGCTGAAACCACCACAGCCAGGACAGACAGCTGAAACCATCACAGTCAGGACAGCTGAAACCATCACAGTCAGGACAGCTGAAACCATCACAGTCAGGACAGACAGCTGAAACCATCCCAGTCAGGACAGCTGAAACCACCACAGCCAGGACAGACAGCTGAAACCACCACAGTCAGGACAGACAGCTGAAACCACCACAGTCAGGACAGCTGAAACCATCACACTCAGGACAGACAGCTGAAACCATCACAGTCAGAACAGACAGCTGAAACCACCACAGTCAGAACAGACAGCTGAAACCATCACAGTCAGGACAGACAGCTGAAACCATCACAGTCAGGACAGACAGCTGAAACCATCACAGTCAGGACAGACAGCTGAAACCATCACAGTCAGGACAGACAGCTGAAACCATCACAGTCAGGACAGACAGCTGAAACCATCACAGTCAGGACAGCTGAAACCATCACAGTCAGGACAGCTGAAACCATCACAGTCAGGACAGCTGAAACCATCACAGTCAGGACAGACAGCTGAAACCATCACATTCAGGACAGCTGACACCACCACAGTCAGGACAGACAGCTGAAACCACCACAGTCAGGACAGAGAGCTGAAACCATCACAGCCAGGACAGACAGCTGAAACCATCACAGTCAGGACAGACAGCTGAAACCACCACAGTCAGGACAGACAGCTGAAACCATCACAGCCAGGACAGACAGCTGAAACCATCACAGTCAGGACAGCTGAAACCACCACAGCCAGGACAGCTTCCCATCACAGTTAGGACAGACAGCTGAAACCATCATAGTCAGGACAGCTGAAACCATCACAGTCAGGACAGCTGAAACCATCACAGTCAGGACAGCTGAAACCATCACAGCCAGGACAGACAGCTGAAACCATCACAGTCAGGACAGACAGCTGAAACCACCACAGTCAGGACAGACAGCTGAAACCACCACAGTCAGGACAGACAGCTGAAACCATCACAGCCAGGACAGACAGCTGAAACCATCACAGTCAGGACAGCTGAAACCACCACAGCCAGGACAGACAGTTGAAACCATCACAGTCAGGACAGCTGAAACCATCACAGTCAGGACAGACAGCTGAAACCACCACAGTCAGGACAGACAGCTGAAACCACCACAGTCAGGACAGCTTCCCATCACAGTTAGGACAGACAGCTGAAACCATCACAGTCAGGACAGCTGAAACCATCACAGTCAGGACAGCTGAAACCATCACAGTCAGGACAGCTGAAACCATCACAGTCAGGACAGACAGCTGAAACCATCACAGTCAGGACAGCTGAAAACACCACAGTCAGGACAGACAGCTGAACCCATCACAGTCAGGACAGCTGAAACCACCAAAGTCAGGACAGACAGCTTAAGCCACCACAGTCAGGACAGACAGCTGAAACCATCACAGCCAGGACAGACTGCTGAAACCATCACAGTCAGGACAGCTGAAACCACCACAGCCAGGACAGACAGCTGAAACCACCACAGTCAGGACAGACAGCTGAAACCACCACAGTCAGGACAGCTTCCCATCACAGTTAGGACAGACAGCTGAAACCATCACAGTCAGGACAGCTGAAACCATCACAGTCAGGACAGCTGAAACCATCACAGTCAGGACAGCTGAAACCATCACAGCCAGGACAGACAGCTGAAACCATCACAGTCAGGACAGACAGCTGAAACCACCACAGTCAGGACAGACAGCTGAAACCACCACAGTCAGGACAGACAGCTGAAACCATCACAGCCAGGACAGACAGCTGAAACCATCACAGTCAGGACAGCTGAAAACACCACAGTCAGGACAGACAGCTGAAACCACCACAGTCAGGACAGTTGAAACCATCACACTCAGGACAGACAGCTGAAACCATCACAGTCAGAACAGACAGCTGAAACCACCACAGTCAGAACAGACCGCTGAAACCATCACAGTCAGGACAGACAGCTGAAACCATCACAGTCAGGACAGACAGCTGAAACCATCACAGGCAAGACAGACAGCTGAAACCATCACAGTCAGGACAGACAGCTGAAACCATCACAGTCAGGACAGCTGAAACCATCACAGTCAGGACAGCTGAAACCATCACAGTCAGGACAGCTGAAACCATCACAGTCAGGACAGACAGCTGAAACCATCACATTCAGGACAGCTGACACCACCACAGTCAGGACAGACAGCTGAAACCATCACAGTCTGGACAGCTGAGACCACCACAGTCAGGACAGACAGCTGAAACCACCACAGTCAGGACAGACAGCTGAAACCATCACAGCCAGGACAGACAGCTGAAACCATCACAGTCAGGACAGACAGCTGAAACCACCACAGTCAGGACAGACAGCTGAAACCATCACAGCCAGGACAGACAGCTGAAACCATCACAGTCAGGACAGCTGAAACCACCACAGCCAGGACAGACAGCTGAAACCATCACAGTCAGGACAGCTGAAACCATCACAGTCAGGACAGCTGAAACCATCACAGTCAGGACAGACAGCTGAAACCATCCCAGTCAGGACAGCTGAAACCACCACAGCCAGGACAGACAGCTGAAACCACCACAGTCAGGACAGACAGCTGAAACCACCACAGTCAGGACAGCTGAAACCATCACACTCAGGACAGACAGCTGAAACCATCACAGTCAGAACAGACAGCTGAAACCACCACAGTCAGAACAGACAGCTGAAACCATCACAGTCAGGACAGACAGCTGAAACCATCACAGTCAGGACAGACAGCTGAAACCATCACAGTCAGGACAGACAGCTGAAACCATCACAGTCAGGACAGACAGCTGAAACCATCACAGTCAGGACAGACAGCTGAAACCATCACAGTCAGGACAGCTGAAACCATCACAGTCAGGACAGCTGAAACCATCACAGTCAGGACAGCTGAAACCATCACAGTCAGGACAGACAGCTGAAACCATCACATTCAGGACAGCTGACACCACCACAGTCAGGACAGACAGCTGAAACCACCACAGTCAGGACAGAGAGCTGAAACCATCACAGCCAGGACAGACAGCTGAAACCATCACAGTCAGGACAGACAGCTGAAACCACCACAGTCAGGACAGACAGCTGAAACCATCACAGCCAGGACAGACAGCTGAAACCATCACAGTCAGGACAGCTGAAACCACCACAGCCAGGACAGCTTCCCATCACAGTTAGGACAGACAGCTGAAACCATCATAGTCAGGACAGCTGAAACCATCACAGTCAGGACAGCTGAAACCATCACAGTCAGGACAGCTGAAACCATCACAGCCAGGACAGACAGCTGAAACCATCACAGTCAGGACAGACAGCTGAAACCACCACAGTCAGGACAGACAGCTGAAACCACCACAGTCAGGACAGACAGCTGAAACCATCACAGCCAGGACAGACAGCTGAAACCATCACAGTCAGGACAGCTGAAACCACCACAGCCAGGACAGACAGTTGAAACCATCACAGTCAGGACAGCTGAAACCATCACAGTCAGGACAGACAGCTGAAACCACCACAGTCAGGACAGACAGCTGAAACCACCACAGTCAGGACAGCTTCCCATCACAGTTAGGACAGACAGCTGAAACCATCACAGTCAGGACAGCTGAAACCATCACAGTCAGGACAGCTGAAACCATCACAGTCAGGACAGCTGAAACCATCACAGTCAGGACAGACAGCTGAAACCATCACAGTCAGGACAGCTGAAAACACCACAGTCAGGACAGACAGCTGAAACCATCACAGTCAGGACAGCTGAAACCACCAAAGTCAGGACAGACAGCTTAAGCCACCACAGTCAGGACAGACAGCTGAAACCATCACAGCCAGGACAGACTGCTGAAACCATCACAGTCAGGACAGCTGAAACCACCACAGCCAGGACAGACAGGTGAAACCATCACAGTCAGGACAGCTGAAAACATCACAGTCAGGACAGACAGCTGAAACCATCACAGTCAGGACAGCTGAAACCACACAGCCAGGACAGACAGCTGAAACCATCACAGTCAGGACAGCTGAAACCACCACAGCCAGGACAGACAGCTGAAACCATCACAGCCAGGACAGACAGCTGAAACCATCACAGTCAGGCCAGCTGAAACCACCACAGCCAGGACAGACAGCTGAAACCACCACAGCCAGGACAGACAGCTGAAACCACCACAGTCAGGACAGCTGAAACCATGACAGCCAGGACAGAGAGCTGAAACCATCACAGTCAGGACAGACAGCTGAAACCATCACAGTCAGGACAGCTGAAACCATCACAGTCAGGACAGCTGAAACCATCACAGTCAGGACAGACAGCTGAAACCACCACAGTCAGGACAGACAGCTGAAACCACCACAGTCAGGACAGCTTCCCATCACAGTTAGGACAGACAGCTGAAACCATCACAGTCAGGACAGCTGAAACCATCACAGTCAGGACAGCTGAAACCATCACAGTCAGGACAGCTGAAACCATCACAGCCAGGACAGACAGCTGAAACCATCACAGTCAGGACAGACAGCTGAAACCACCACAGTCAGGACAGACAGCTGAAACCACCACAGTCAGGACAGACAGCTGAAACCATCACAGCCAGGACAGACAGCTGAAACCATCACAGTCAGGACAGCTGAAACCACCACAGCCAGGACAGACAGTTGAAACCATCACAGTCAGGACAGCTGAAACCATCACAGTCAGGACAGACAGCTGAAACCACCACAGTCAGGACAGACAGCTGAAACCACCACAGTCAGGACAGCTTCCCATCACAGTTAGGACAGACAGCTGAAACCATCACAGTCAGGACAGCTGAAACCATCACAGTCAGGACAGCTGAAACCATCACAGTCAGGACAGCTGAAACCATCACAGCCAGGACAGACTGCTAAAACCATCACAGTCAGGACAGCTGAAAACATCACAGTCAGGACAGCTGAAACCATCACAGTTAGGACAGCTGAAACCATCACATTCAGGACAGCTGAAACCATCACAGCCAGGACAGACAGCTGAAACCATCACAGTCAGGACAGACAGCTGAAACCACCACAGTCAGGACAGACAGCTGAAACCACCACAGTCAGGACAGACAGCTGAAACCATCACAGCCAGGACAGACAGCTGTAACCATCACAGTCAGGACAGCTGAAACCACCACAGCCAGGACAGACAGTTGAAACCATCACAGTCAGGACAGCTGAAACCATCACAGTCAGGACAGACAGCTGAAACCACCACAGTCAGGACAGACAGCTGAAACCACCACAGTCAGGACAGCTTCCCATCACAGTTAGGACAGACAGCTGAAACCATCACAGTCAGGACAGCTGAAACCATCACAGTCAGGACAGCTGAAACCATCACAGCCAGGACAGACTGCTGAAACCATCACAGTCAGGACAGCTGAAAACACCACAGCCAGGACAGACAGGTGAAACCATCACAGTCAGGACAGCTGAAACCATCACAGTCAGGACAGACAGCTGAAACCATCACAGTCAGGACAGCTGAAACCACCACAGCCAGGACAGACAGCTGAAACCATCACAGTCAGGACAGCTGAAACCACCACAGCCAGGACAGACAGCTGAAACCATCACAGCCAGGACAGACAGCAGAAACCATCACAGTCAGGCCAGCTGAAACCACCACAGCCAGGACAGACAGCTGAAAACACCACAGCCAAGACAGACAGCTGAAACCACCACAGTCAGGACAGCTGAAACCATTACAGCCAGGACAGAGAGCTGAAACCATCACAGTCAGGACAGACAGCTAAAACCATCACAGTCAGGACAGCTGAAACCATCACAGTCAGGACAGCTGAAACCATCACAGCCAGGACAGACAGCTGAAACCACCACAGTCAGGACAGACAGCTGAAACCACCACAGTCAGGACAGACAGCTGAAACCATCACAGCCAGGACAGACAGCTGAAACCATCACAGTCAGGACAGCTGAAACCACCACAGTCAGGACAGACAGCTGAAACCATCACAGTCAGGACAGCTGAAACCACCACAGCCAGGACAGACAGCTGAAACCATCACAGTCAGGACAGCTGAACCCATCACAGTCAGGACAGACAGCTGAAACCATCACAGTCAGGACAGCTGAAACCACCACAGCCAGGACAGACAGCTGAAACCATCACAGTCAGGACAGCTGAAACCACCACAGCCAGGACAGACAGCTGAAACCATCACAGCCAGGACAGACAGCTGAAACCATCACAGTCAGGACAGCTGAAACCATCACAGTCAGGACAGACAGCTGAAACCATCACAGTCAGGACAGACAGCTGAAACCATCACAGTCAGGACAGACAGCTGAAACCATCACAGTCAGGACAGCTGAAACCATCACAGTCAGGACAGACAGCTGAAACCATCACAGTCAGGACAGCTGAAACCATCACAGTCAGGACAGACAGCTGAAACCATCACAGTCAGGACAGCTGAAACCACCACAGCCAGGACAGACAGCTGAAACCATCACAGTCAGGACAGCTGAAACCACCACAGCCAGGACAGACAGCTGAAACCATCACAGCCAGGACAGACAGCTGAAACCATCACAGTCAGGCCAGCTGAAACCACCACAGCCAGGACAGACAGCTGAAACCACCACAGCCAGGACAGACAGCTGAAACCACCACAGTCAGGACAGCTGAAACCATGACAGCCAGGACAGAGAGCTGAAACCATCACAGTCAGGACAGACAGCTGAAACCATCACAGTCAGGACAGCTGAAACCATCACAGTCAGGACAGCTGAAACCATCACAGTCAGGACAGACAGCTGAAACCATCACAGTCAGGACAGACAGCTGAAACCACCACAGTCAGGACAGCTTCCCATCACAGTTAGGACAGACAGCTGAAACCATCACAGTCAGGACAGCTGAAACCATCACAGTCAGGACAGCTGAAACCATCACAGTCAGGACAGCTGAAACCATCACAGCCAGGACAGACAGCTGAAACCATCACAGTCAGGACAGACAGCTGAAACCACCACAGTCAGGACAGACAGCTGAAACCACCACAGTCAGGACAGACAGCTGAAACCATCACAGCCAGGACAGACAGCTGAAACCATCACAGTCAGGACAGCTGAAACCACCACAGCCAGGACAGACAGTTGAAACCATCACAGTCAGGACAGCTGAAACCATCACAGTCAGGACAGACAGCTGAAACCACCACAGTCAGGACAGACAGCTGAAACCACCATAGTCAGGACAGCTTCCCATCACAGTTAGGACAGACAGCTGAAACCATCACAGTCAGGACAGCTGAAACCATCACAGTCAGGACAGCTGAAACCATCACAGTCAGGACAGCTGAAACCATCACAGTCAGGACAGACAGCTGAAACCATCACAGTCAGGACAGCTGAAAACACCACAGTCAGGACAGACAGCTGAAACCATCACAGTCAGGACAGCTGAAACCACCAAAGTCAGGACAGACAGCTTAAACCACCACAGTCAGGACAGACAGCTGAAACCATCACAGCCAGGACAGACTGCTGAAACCATCACAGTCAGGACAGCTGAAACCACCACAGCCAGGACAGACAGGTGAAACCATCACAGTCAGGACAGCTGAAACCATCACAGTCAGGACAGACAGCTGAAACCATCACAGTCAGGACAGCTGAAACCACCACAGCCAGGACAGACAGCTGAAACCATCACAGTCAGGACAGCTGAAACCACCACAGCCAGGACAGACAGCTGAAACCATCACAGCCAGGACAGACAGCTGAAACCATCACAGTCAGGCCAGCTGAAACCACCACAGCCAGGACAGACAGCTGAAACCACCACAGCCAGGACAGACAGCTGAAACCACCACAGTCAGGACAGCTGAAACCATGACAGCCAGGACAGAGAGCTGAAACCATCACAGTCAGGACAGACAGCTGAAACCATCACAGTCAGGACAGCTGAAACCATCACAGTCAGGACAGCTGAAACCATCACAGTCAGGACAGACAGCTGAAACCACCACAGTCAGGACAGACAGCTGAAACCACCACAGTCAGGACAGCTTCCCATCACAGTTAGGACAGACAGCTGAAACCATCACAGTCAGGACAGCTGAAACCATCACAGTCAGGACAGCTGAAACCATCACAGTCAGGACAGCTGAAACCATCACAGCCAGGACAGACAGCTGAAACCATCACAGTCAGGACAGACAGCTGAAACCACCACAGTCAGGACAGACAGCTGAAACCACCACAGTCAGGACAGACAGCTGAAACCATCACAGTCAGGACAGCTGAAACCACCACAGCCAGGACAGACAGTTGAAACCATCACAGTCAGGACAACTGAAACCATCACAGTCAGGACAGACAGCTGAAACCACCACAGTCAGGACAGACAGCTGAAACCACCACAGTCAGGACAGCTTCCCATCACAGTTAGGACAGACAGCTGAAACCATCACAGTCAGGACAGCTGAAACCATCACAGTCAGGACAGCTGAAACCATCACAGTCAGGACAGCTGAAACCATCACAGCCAGGACAGACTGCTGAAACCATCACAGTCAGGACAGCTGAAACCATCACAGTCAGGACAGCTGAAACCACCACAGTCAGGACAGACAGCTGAAACCATCACAGTCAGGACAGCTGAAACCACCACAGCCAGGACAGACAGCTGAAACCATCACAGTCAGGACAGCTGAAACCATCACAGTCAGGACAGACAGCTGAAACCATCACAGTCAGGACAGACAGCTGAAACCACCACAGTCAGGACAGACAGCTGAAACCACCACCGTCAGGACAGCTTCCCATCACAGTTAGGACAGACAGCTGAAACCATCACAGTGAGGACAGCTGAAACCATCACAGTCAGGACAGCTGAAACCATCACAGTCAGGACAGCTGAAACCATCACAGCCAGGACAGACAGCTGAAACCATCACAGTCAGGACAGACAGCTGAAACCACCACAGTCAGGACAGACAGCTGAAACCACCACAGTCAGGACAGACAGCTGAAACCATCACAGCCAGGACAGACAGCTGAAACCATCACAGTCAGGACAGCTGAAACCACCACAGCCATGACAGACAGTTGAAACCATCACAGTCAGGACAGCTGAAACCATCACAGTCAGGACAGACAGCTGAAACCACCACAGTCAGGACAGACAGCTGAAACCACCACAGTCAGGACAGCTTCCCATCACAGTTAGGGCAGACAGCTGAAACCATCACAGTCAGGACAGCTGAAACCATCACAGTCAGGACAGCTGAAACCATCACAGTCAGGACAGCTGAAACCATCACAGTCAGGACAGACAGCTGAAACCATCACAGTCAGGACAGCTGAAAACACCACAGTCAGGACAGACAGCTGAAACCATCACAGTCAGGACAGCTGAAACCACCAAAGTCAGGACAGACAGTTTAAACCACCACAGTCAGGACAGACAGCTGAAACCATCACAGCCAGGACAGACTGCTGAAACCATCACAGTCAGGACAGCTGAAACCACCACAGCCAGGACAGACAGGTGAAACCATCACAGTCAGGACAGCTGAAACCATCACAGTCAGGACAGCTGAAACCATCACAGCCAGGACAGACAGCTGAAACCATCACAGTCAGGACAGACAGCTGAAACCACCACAGTCAGGACAGACAGCTGAAACCACCACAGTCAGGACAGACAGCTGAAACCATCACAGCCAGGACAGACAGCTGAAACCATCACAGTCAGGACAGCTGAAACCACCACAGCCAGGACAGACAGTTGAAACCATCACAGTCAGGACAGCTGAAACCATCACAGTCAGGACAGACAGCTGAAACCACCACAGTCAGGACAGACAGCTGAAACCACCACAGTCAGGACAGCTTCCCATCACAGTTAGGGCAGACAGCTGAAACCATCACAGTCAGGACAGCTGAAACCATCACAGTCAGGACAGCTGAAACCATCACAGTCAGGACAGCTGAAACCATCACAGTCAGGACAGACAGCTGAAACCATCACAGTCAGGACAGCTGAAAACACCACAGTCAGGACAGACAGCTGAAACCATCACAGTCAGGACAGCTGAAACCACCAAAGTCAGGACAGACAGCTTAAACCACCACAGTCAGGACAGACAGCTGAAACCATCACAGCCAGGACAGACTGCTGAAACCATCACAGTCAGGACAGCTGAAACCACCACAGCCAGGACAGACAGGTGAAACCATCACAGTCAGGACAGCTGAAACCATCACAGTCAGGACAGACAGCTGAAACCATCACAGTCAGGACAGCTGAAACCACCACAGCCAGGACAGACAGCTGAAACCATCACAGTCAGGACAGCTGAAACCACCACAGCCAGGACAGACAGCTGAAACCATCACAGCCAGGACAGACAGCTGAAACCATCACAGTCAGGCCAGCTGAAACCACCACAGCCAGGACAGACAGCTGAAACCACCACAGCCAGGACAGACAGCTGAAACCACCACAGTCAGGACAGCTGAAACCATGACAGCCAGGACAGACAGTTGAAACCATCACAGTCAGGACAGCTGAAACCATCACAGTCAGGACAGACAGCTGAAACCACCACAGTCAGGACAGACAGTTGAAACCACCACAGTCAGGACAGCTTCCCATCACAGTTAGGACAGACAGCTGAAACCATCACAGTCAGGACAGCTGAAACCATCACAGTCAGGACAGCTGAAACCATCACAGTCAGGACAGCTGAAACCATCACAGTCAGGACAGACAGCTGAAACATTGGACTATTGACAAAACCATACTAGGTAAATGACTGTACATTGGAGGGGGTTGGGTTAGGATATTTACAGGGGCCAGTGTTGAATTGCAGTCTCCCGTAGGTGTCTCTTGAGAGAGGTTTTGAAAGTGGGTAGTGATCCACATTCCTTTACAGCTTTGGGTAGGGCGTTCCACATTGATGTGGCATAATTGCGAAACGTGTTTAGTCCCTTATTTGAGCCGAATCTGGGTTTAACATGATTTGTGGAGCTCCCTCTGGTGTTGTGATCGTGGTATTCACTGACCTTTGGGAAGTATTTTGCCATGTACATGGGTACCTTGGTCGTGTAGTGTATCTTGTAGACCAGGCCCATTGCAAGTTGCTGTACTCTGTCATCTACTCTAAGCCATCCTAGGTTGTCAAAGTGGGCAGGGGTGAGCTGAAACCATCACAGTCAGGACAGACAGCTGAAACCATCACAGTCAGGACAGCTGAAACCACCACAGCCAGGACAGACAGCTGAAACCATCACAGTCAGGACAGCTGAAACCACCACAGCCAGGACAGACAGCTGAAACCATCACAGCCAGGACAGACAGCTGAAACCATCACAGTCAGGCCAGCTGAAACCACCACAGCCAGGACAGACAGCTGAAAACACCACAGCCAGGACAGACAGCTGAAACCACCACAGTCAGGACAGCTGAAACCATTACAGCCAGGACAGAGAGCTGAAACCATCACAGTCAGGACAGACAGCTAAAACCATCACAGTCAGGACAGCTGAAACCATCACAGTCAGGCCAGCTGAAACCACCACAGCCAGGACAGACAGCTGAAACCACCACAGCCAGGACAGACAGCTGAAACCACCACAGTCAGGACAGCTGAAACCATGACAGCCAGGACAGACAGCTGAAACCACCACAGTCAGGACAGACAGTTGAAACCACCACAGTCAGGACAGCTTCCCATCACAGTTAGGACAGACAGCTGAAACCATCACAGTCAGGACAGCTGAAACCATCACAGTCAGGACAGCTGAAACCATCACAGTCAGGACAGCTGAAACCATCACAGTCAGGACAGACAGCTGAAACATTGGACTATTGACAAAACCATACTAGGTAAATGACTGTACATTGGAGGGGGTTGGGTTAGGATATTTACAGGGGCCAGTGTTGAATTGCAGTCTCCCGTAGGTGTCTCTTGAGAGAGGTTTTGAAAGTGGGTAGTGATCCACATTCCTTTACAGCTTTGGGTAGGGCGTTCCACATTGATGTGGCATAATTGCGAAACGTGCTTAGTCCCTTATTTGAGCCGAATCTGGGTTTAACATGATTTGTGGAGCTCCCTCTGGTGTTGTGATCGTGGTATTCACTGACCTTTGGGAAGTATTTTGCCATGTACATGGGTACCTTGGTCGTGTAGTGTATCTTGTAGACCAGGCCCATTGCAAGTTGCTGTACTCTGTCATCTACTCTAAGCCATCCTAGGTTGTCAAAGTGGGCAGGGGTGAGCTGAAACCATCACAGTCAGGACAGACAGCTGAAACCATCACAGTCAGGACAGCTGAAACCACCACAGCCAGGACAGACAGCTGAAACCATCACAGTCAGGACAGCTGAAACCACCACAGCCAGGACAGACAGCTGAAACCATCACAGCCAGGACAGACAGCTGAAACCATCACAGTCAGGCCAGCTGAAACCACCACAGGCAGGACAGACAGCTGAAAACACCACAGCCAGGACAGACAGCTGAAACCACCACAGTCAGGACAGCTGAAACCATTACAGCCAGGACAGAGAGCTGAAACCATCACAGTCAGGACAGACAGCTAAAACCATCACAGTCAGGACAGCTGAAACCATCACAGTCAGGACAGCTGAAACCATCACAGCCAGGACAGACAGCTGAAACCACCACAGTCAGGACAGACAGCTGAAACCACCACAGTCAGGACAGACAGCTGAAACCATCACAGCCAGGACAGACAGCTGAAACCATCACAGTCAGGACAGCTGAAACCACCACAGTCAGGACAGACAGCTGAAACCATCACAGTCAGGACAGCTGAAACCACCACAGCCAGGACAGACAGCTGAAACCATCACAGTCAGGACAGCTGAAACCATCACAGTCAGGACAGACAGCTGAAACCATCACAGTCAGGACAGACAGCTGAAACCACCACAGTCAGGACAGACAGCTGAAACCACCACAGTCAGGACAGCTTCCCATCACAGTTAGGACAGACAGCTGAAACCATCACAGTGAGGACAGCTGAAACCATCACAGTCAGGACAGCTGAAACCATCACAGTCAGGACAGCTGAAACCATCACAGCCAGGACAGACAGCTGAAACCATCACAGTCAGGACAGACAGCTGAAACCACCACAGTCAGGACAGACAGCTGAAACCACCACAGTCAGGACAGACAGCTGAAACCATCACAGCCAGGACAGACAGCTGAAACCATCACAGTCAGGACAGCTGAAACCACCACAGCCAGGACAGACAGTTGAAACCATCACAGTCAGGACAGCTGAAACCATCACAGTCAGGACAGACAGCTGAAACCACCACAGTCAGGACAGACAGCTGAAACCACCTAAGTCAGGACAGCTTCCCATCACAGTTAGGGCAGACAGCTGAAACCATCACAGTCAGGACAGCTGAAACCATCACAGTCAGGACAGCTGAAACCATCACAGTCAGGACAGCTGAAACCATCACAGTCAGGACAGACAGCTGAAACCATCACAGTCAGGACAGCTGAAAACACCACAGTCAGGACAGACAGCTGAAACCATCACAGTCAGGACAGCTGAAACCACCAAAGTCAGGACAGACAGTTTAAACCACCACAGTCAGGACAGACAGCTGAAACCATCACAGCCAGGACAGACTGCTGAAACCATCACAGTCAGGACAGCTGAAACCACCACAGCCAGGACAGACAGGTGAAACCATCACAGTCAGGACAGCTGAAACCATCACAGTCAGGACAGCTGAAACCATCACAGCCAGGACAGACAGCTGAAACCATCACAGTCAGGACAGACAGCTGAAACCACCACAGTCAGGACAGACAGCTGAAACCACCACAGTCAGGACAGACAGCTGAAACCATCACAGCCAGGACAGACAGCTGAAACCATCACAGTCAGGACAGCTGAAACCACCACAGCCATGACAGACAGTTGAAACCATCACAGTCAGGACAGCTGAAACCATCACAGTCAGGACAGACAGCTGAAACCACCACAGTCAGGACAGACAGCTGAAACCACCACAGTCAGGACAGCTTCCCATCACAGTTAGGGCAGACAGCTGAAACCATCACAGTCAGGACAGCTGAAACCATCACAGTCAGGACAGCTGAAACCATCACAGTCAGGACAGCTGAAACCATCACAGTCAGGACAGACAGCTGAAACCATCACAGTCAGGACAGCTGAAACCACCACAGCCAGGACAGACAGCTGAAACCATCACAGTCAGGACAGCTGAAACCACCAAAGTCAGGACAGACAGCTTAAACCACCACAGTCAGGACAGACAGCTGAAACCATCACAGCCAGGACAGACTGCTGAAACCATCACAGTCAGGACAGCTGAAACCACCACAGCCAGGACAGACAGGTGAAACCATCACAGTCAGGACAGCTGAAACCATCACAGTCAGGACAGACAGCTGAAACCATCACAGTCAGGACAGCTGAAACCACCACAGCCAGGACAGACAGCTGAAACCATCACAGTCAGGACAGCTGAAACCACCACAGCCAGGACAGACAGCTGAAACCATCACAGTCAGGACAGCTGAAACCATCACAGTCAGGACAGCTGAAACCATCACAGCCAGGACAGACAGCTGAAACCATCACAGTCAGGACAGCTGAAACCACCACAGCCAGGACAGCTGAAACCACCACAGCCAGGACAGACAGCTGAAACCATCACAGTCAGGACAGCTGAAACCATCACAGTCAGGACAGCTGAAACCACCACAGCCAGGACAGACAGCTGAAACCATCACAGTCAGGACAGCTGAAACCACCACAGCCAGGACAGACAGGTGAAACCATCACAGTCAGGACAGCTGAAACCATCACAGTCAGGACAGCTGAAACCATCACAGCCAGGACAGACAGCTGAAACCATCACAGTCAGGACAGACAGCTGAAACCACCACAGTCAGGACAGACAGCTGAAACCACCACAGTCAGGACAGACAGCTGAAACCATCACAGCCAGGACAGACAGCTGAAACCATCACAGTCAGGACAGCTGAAACCACCACAGCCAGGACAGACAGTTGAAACCATCACAGTCAGGACAGCTGAAACCATCACAGTCAGGACAGACAGCTGAAACCACCACAGTCAGGACAGACAGCTGAAACCACCACAGTCAGGACAGCTTCCCATCACAGTTAGGGCAGACAGCTGAAACCATCACAGTCAGGACAGCTGAAACCATCACAGTCAGGACAGCTGAAACCATCACAGTCAGGACAGCTGAAACCATCACAGTCAGGACAGACAGCTGAAACCATCACAGTCAGGACAGCTGAAAACACCACAGTCAGGACAGACAGCTGAAACCATCACAGTCAGGACAGCTGAAACCACCAAAGTCAGGACAGACAGCTTAAACCACCACAGTCAGGACAGACAGCTGAAACCATCACAGCCAGGACAGACTGCTGAAACCATCACAGTCAGGACAGCTGAAACCACCACAGCCAGGACAGACAGGTGAAACCATCACAGTCAGGACAGCTGAAACCATCACAGTCAGGACAGACAGCTGAAACCATCACAGTCAGGACAGCTGAAACCACCACAGCCAGGACAGACAGCTGAAACCATCACAGTCAGGACAGCTGAAACCACCACAGCCAGGACAGACAGCTGAAACCATCACAGCCAGGACAGACAGCTGAAACCATCACAGTCAGGCCAGCTGAAACCACCACAGCCAGGACAGACAGCTGAAACCACCACAGCCAGGACAGACAGCTGAAACCACCACAGTCAGGACAGCTGAAACCATGACAGCCAGGACAGAGAGCTGAAACCATCACAGTCAGGACAGACAGCTGAAACCATCACAGTCAGGACAGCTGAAACCATCACAGTCAGGACAGCTGAAACCATCACAGTCAGGACAGACAGCTGAAACCACCACAGTCAGGACAGACAGCTGAAACCACCACAGTCAGGACAGCTTCCCATCACAGTTAGGACAGACAGCTGAAACCATCACAGTCAGGACAGACAGCTGAAACCATCACAGTCAGGACAGCTGAAACCATCACAGTCAGGACAGCTGAAACCATCACAGCCAGGACAGACAGCTGAAACCATCACAGTCAGGACAGACAGCTGAAACCACCACAGTCAGGACAGACAGCTGAAACCACCACAGTCAGGACAGACAGCTGAAACCATCACAGCCAGGACAGACAGCTGAAACCATCACAGTCAGGACATCTGAAACCACCACAGCCAGGACAGACAGTTGAAACCATCACAGTCAGGACAACTGAAACCATCACAGTCAGGACAGACAGCTGAAACCACCACAGTCAGGACAGACAGCTGAAACCACCACAGTCAGGACAGCTTCCCATCACAGTTAGGACAAACAGCTGAAACCATCACAGTCAGGACAGCTGAAACCATCACAGTCAGGACAGCTGAAACCATCACAGTCAGGACAGCTGAAACCATCACAGCCAGGACAGACAGCTGAAACCATCACAGTCAGGACAGACAGCTGAAACCACCACAGTCAGGACAGACAGCTGAAACCACCACAGTCAGGACAGACAGCTGAAACCATCACAGCCAGGACAGACAGCTGAAACCATCACAGTCAGGACAGCTGAAACCACCACAGCCAGGACAGACAGTTGAAACCATCACAGTCAGGACAGCTGAAACCATCACAGTCAGGACAGACAGCTGAAACCACCACAGTCAGGACAGACAGTTGAAACCACCACAGTCAGGACAGCTTCCCATCACAGTTAGGACAGACAGCTGAAACCATCACAGTCAGGACAGCTGAAACCATCACAGTCAGGACAGCTGAAACCATCACAGTCAGGACAGCTGAAACCATCACAGTCAGGACAGACAGCTGAAACCATCACAGTCAGGACAGCTGAAAACACCACAGTCAGGACAGACAGCTGAAACCATCACAGTCAGGACAGCTGAAACCACCAAAGTCAGGACAGACAGCTTAAACCACCACAGTCAGGACAGACAGCTGAAACCATCACAGCCAGGACAGACTGCTGAAACCATCACAGTCAGGACAGCTGAAACCACCACAGCCAGGACAGACAGGTGAAACCACCACAGTCAGGACAGACAGCTGAAACCACCACAGTCAGGACAGACAGCTGAAACCATCACAGCCAGGACAGACAGCTGAAACCATCACAGTCAGGACAGCTGAAACCAACACAGCCAGGACAGACAGTTGAAACCATCACAGTCAGGACAGCTGAAACCATCACAGTCAGGACAGACAGCTGAAACCACCACAGTCAGGACAGACAGCTGAAACCACCACAGTCAGGACAGCTTCCCATCACAGTTAGGACAGACAGCTGAAACCATCACAGTCAGGACAGCTGAAACCATCACAGTCAGGACAGCTGAAACCATCACAGTCAGGACAGCTGAAACCATCACAGCCAGGACAGACTGCTGAAACCATCACAGTCAGGACAGCTGAAAACACCACAGCCAGGACAGACAGGTGAAACCATCACAGTCAGGACAGCTGAAACCATCACAGTCAGGACAGACAGCTGAAACCATCACAGTCAGGACAGCTGAAACCACCACAGCCAGGACAGACAGCTGAAACCATCACAGTCAGGACAGCTGAAACCACCACAGCCAGGACAGACAGCTGAAACCATCACAGCCAGGACAGACAGCTGAAACCATCACAGTCAGGCCAGCTGAAACCACCACAGCCAGGACAGACAGCTGAAAACACCACAGCCAGGACAGACAGCTGAAACCACCACAGTCAGGACAGCTGAAACCATTACAGCCAGGACAGAGAGCTGAAACCATCACAGTCAGGACAGACAGCTAAAACCATCACAGTCAGGACAGCTGAAACCATCACAGTCAGGACAGCTGAAACCATCACAGCCAGGACAGACAGCTGAAACCACCACAGTCAGGACAGACAGCTGAAACCACCACAGTCAGGACAGACAGCTGAAACCATCACAGCCAGGACAGACAGCTGAAACCATCACAGTCAGGACAGCTGAAACCACCACAGTCAGGACAGACAGCTGAAACCATCACAGTCAGGACAGCTGAAACCACCACAGCCAGGACAGACAGCTGAAACCATCACAGTCAGGACAGCTGAAACCATCACAGTCAGGACAGACAGCTGAAACCATCACAGTCAGGACAGACAGCTGAAACCACCACAGCCAGGACAGACAGCTGAAACCATCACAGTCAGGACAGCTGAAACCACCACAGCCAGGACAGACAGCTGAAACCATCACAGCCAGGACAGACAGCTGAAACCATCACAGTCAGGACAGCTGAAACCATCACAGTCAGGACAGACAGCTGAAACCATCACAGTCAGGACAGACAGCTGAAACCATCACAGTCAGGACAGACAGCTGAAACCATCACAGCCAGGACAGACAGCTGAAACCATCACAGTCAGGCCAGCTGAAACCACCACAGCCAGGACTGACAGCTGAAACCACCACAGCCAGGACAGACAGCTGAAACCACCACAGTCAGGACAGCTGAAACCATGACAGCCAGGACAGAGAGCTGAAACCATCACAGTCAGGACAGACAGCTGAAACCATCACAGTCAGGACAGCTGAAACCATCACAGTCAGAACAGCTGAAACCATCACAGCCAGGACAGACAGCTGAAACCACCACAGTCAGGACAGACAGCTGAAACCACCACAGTCAGGACAGACAGCTGAAACCATCACAGCCAGGACAGACAGCTGAAACCATCACAGTCAGGGCAGCTGAAACCACCACAGTCAGGACAGACAGCTGAAACCATCACAGTCAGGACAGCTGAAACCACCACAGCCAGGACAGACAGCTGAAACCATCACAGTCAGGACAGCTGAAACCATCACAGTCAGGACAGACAGCTGAAACCATCACAGTCAGGACAGCTGAAACCACCACAGCCAGGACAGACAGCTGAAACCATCACAGTCAGGCCAGCTGAAACCACCACAGCCAGGACTGACAGCTGAAACCACCACAGCCAGGACAGACAGCTGAAACCACCACAGTCAGGACAGCTGAAACCATGACAGCCAGGACAGAGAGCTGAAACCATCACAGTCAGGACAGACAGCTGAAACCATCACAGTCAGGACAGCTGAAACCATCACAGTCAGAACAGCTGAAACCATCACAGCCAGGACAGACAGCTGAAACCACCACAGTCAGGACAGACAGCTGAAACCACCACAGTCAGGACAGACAGCTGAAACCATCACAGCCAGGACAGACAGCTGAAACCATCACAGTCAGGGCAGCTGAAACCACCACAGTCAGGACAGACAGCTGAAACCATCACAGTCAGGACAGCTGAAACCACCACAGCCAGGGCAGACAGCTGAAACCATCACAGTCAGGACAGCTGAAACCATCACAGTCAGGACAGACAGCTGAAACCATCACAGTCAGGACAGCTGAAACCACCACAGCCAGGACAGACAGCTGAAACCATCACAGTCAGGACAGCTGAAACCACCACAGCCAGGACAGACAGCTGAAACCATCACAGCCAGGACAGACAGCTGAAACCATCACAGTCAGGACAGCTGAAACCATCACAGTCAGGACAGACAGCTGAAACCATCACAGTCAGGACAGACAGCTGAAACCATCACAGTCAGGACAGACAGCTGAAACCATCACAGTCAGGACAGCTGAAACCATCACAGTCAGGACAGACAGCTGAAACCATCACAGTCAGGACAGCTGAAACCATCACAGTCAGGACAGACAGCTGAAACCATCACAGTCAGGACAGCTGAAACCATCACAGTCAGGACAGACAGCTGAAACCATCACAGTCAGGACAGCTGAAACCATCACAGTCAGGACAGCTGAAACCATCACAGTCAGGACAGACAGCTCAAACCATCACAGTCAGGACAGCTGAAACCATCACAGTCAGGACAGACAGCTGAAACCATCACAGTCAGGACAGACAGCTGAAACCATCACAGTCAGGACAGCTGAAACCACCACAGCCAGGACAGACAGTTGAAACCATCACAGTCAGGACAACTGAAACCATCACAGTCAGGACAGACAGCTGAAACCACCACAGTCAGGACAGACAGCTGAAACCACCACAGTCAGGACAGCTTCCCATCACAGTTAGGACAGACAGCTGAAACCATCACAGTCAGGACAGCTGAAACCATCACAGTCAGGACAGCTGAAACCATCACAGTCAGGACAGCTGAAACCATCACAGCCAGGACAGACAGCTGAAACCATCACAGTCAGGACAGACAGCTGAAACCACCACAGTCAGGACAGACAGCTGAAACCACCACAGTCAGGACAGACAGCTGAAACCATCACAGCCAGGACAGACAGCTGAAACCATCACAGTCAGGACAGCTGAAACCACCACAGCCAGGACAGACAGTTGAAACCATCACAGTCAGGACAGCTGAAACCATCACAGTCAGGACAGACAGCTGAAACCACCACAGTCAGGACAGACAGTTGAAACCACCACAGTCAGGACAGCTTCCCATCACAGTTAGGACAGACAGCTGAAACCATCACAGTCAGGACAGCTGAAACCATCACAGTCAGGACAGCTGAAACCATCACAGTCAGGACAGCTGAAACCATCACAGTCAGGACAGACAGCTGAAACCATCACAGTCAGGACAGCTGAAAACACCACAGTCAGGACAGACAGCTGAAACCATCACAGTCAGGACAGCTGAAACCACCAAAGTCAGGACAGACAGCTTAAACCACCACAGTCAGGACAGACAGCTGAAACCATCACAGCCAGGACAGACTGCTGAAACCATCACAGTCAGGACAGCTGAAACCACCACAGCCAGGACAGACAGGTGAAACCATCACAGTCAGGACAGCTGAAACCATCACAGTCAGGACAGACAGCTGAAACCATCACAGTCAGGACAGCTGAAACCACCACAGCCAGGACAGACAGCTGAAACCATCACAGTCAGGACAGCTGAAACCACCACAGCCAGGACAGACAGCTGAAACCATCACAGCCAGGACAGACAGCTGAAACCATCACAGTCAGGCCAGCTGAAACCACCACAGCCAGGACGGACAGCTGAAACCACCACAGCCAGGACAGACAGCTGAAACCACCACAGTCAGGACAGCTGAAACCATGACAGCCAGGACATAGAGCTGAAACCATCACAGTCAGGACAGACAGCTGAAACCATCACAGTCAGGACAGCTGAAACCATCACAGTCAGGACAGCTGAAACCATCACAGTCAGGACAGACAGCTGAAACCACCACAGTCAGGACAGACAGCTGAAACCACCACAGTCAGGACAGCTTCCCATCACAGTTAGGACAGACAGCTGAAACCATCACAGTCAGGACAGCTGAAACCATCACAGTCAGGACAGCTGAAACCATCACAGTCAGGACAGCTGAAACCATCACAGCCAGGACAGACAGCTGAAACCATCACAGTCAGGACAGACAGCTGAAACCACCACAGTCAGGACAGACAGCTGAAACCACCACAGTCAGGACAGACAGCTGAAACCATCACAGCCAGGACAGACAGCTGAAACCATCACAGTCAGGACAGCTGAAACCACCACAGCCAGGACAGACAGTTGAAACCATCACAGTCAGGACAGCTGAAACCATCACAGTCAGGACAGACAGCTGAAACCACCACAGTCAGGACAGACAGCTGAAACCACCACAGTCAGGACAGCTTCCCATCACAGTTAGGACAGACAGCTGAAACCATCACAGTCAGGACAGCTGAAACCATCACAGTCAGGACAGCTGAAACCATCACAGTCAGGACAGCTGAAACCATCACAGTCAGGACAGACAGCTGAAACCATCACAGTCAGGACAGCTGAAAACACCACAGTCAGGACAGACAGCTGAAATCATCACAGTCAGGACAGCTGAAACCACCAAAGTCAGGACAGACAGCTTAAACCACCACAGTCAGAACAGACAGCTGAAACCATCACAGCCAGGACAGATTGCTGAAACCATCACAGTCAGGACAGCTGAAACCACCACAGCCAGGACAGACAGGTGAAACCATCACAGTCAGGACAGCTGAAACCATCACAGTCAGGACAGACAGCTGAAACCATCACAGTCAGGACAGCTGAAACCACCACAGCCAGGACAGACAGCTGAAACCATCACAGTCAGGACAGCTGAAACCACCACAGCCAGGACAGACAGCTGAAACCATCACAGTCAGGACAGACAGCTGAAACCATCACAGTCAGGACAGCTGAAACCATCACAGTCAGGACAGCTGAAACCATCACAGTCAGGACAGACAGCTGAAACCACCACAGTCAGGACAGACAGCTGAAACCACCACAGTCAGGACAGCTTCCCATCACAGTTAGGACAGACAGCTGAAACCATCACAGTCAGGACAGCTGAAACCATCACAGTCAGGACAGCTGAAACCATCACAGCCAGGACAGCTGAAACCATCACAGTCAGGACAGACAGCTGAAACCATCACAGTCAGGACAGACAGCTGAAACCACCACAGTCAGGACAGACAGCTGAAACCACCACAGTCAGGACAGACAGCTGAAACCATCACAGCCAGGACAGACAGCTGAAACCATCACAGTCAGGACAGCTGAAACCACCACAGCCAGGACAGACAGTTGAAACCATCACAGCCAGGACAGCTGAAACCATCACAGTCAGGACAGACAGCTGAAACCACCACAGTCAGAACAGACAGCTGAAACCACCACAGTCAGGACAGCTTCCCATCACAGTTAGGACAGACAGCTGAAACCATCACAGTCAGGACAGCTGAAACCATCACAGTCAGGACAGCTGAAACCATCACAGTCTGGACAGCTGAAACCATCACAGCCAGGACAGACTGCTGAAACCATCACAGTCAGGACAGCTGAAAACATCACAGTCAGGACAGCTGAAACCATCACAGTCAGGACAGCTGAAACCATCACAGTCAGGACAGCTGAAACCATCACAGCCAGGACAGACAGCTGAAACCATCACAGTCAGGACAGACAGCTGAAACCACCACAGTCAGGACAGACAGCTGAAACCACCACAGTCAGGACAGACAGCTGAAACCATCACAGCCAGGACAGACAGCTGAAACCATCACAGTCAGGACAGCTGAAACCACCACAGCCAGGACAGACAGTTGAAACCATCACAGTCAGGACAGCTGAAACCATCACAGTCAGGACAGACAGCTGAAACCACCACAGTCAGGACAGACAGCTGAAACCACCACAGTCAGGACAGCTTCCCATCACAGTTAGGACAGACAGCTGAAACCATCACAGTCAGGACAGCTGAAACCATCACAGTCAGGACAGCTGAAACCATCACAGTCAGGACAGCTGAAACCATCACAGCCAGGACAGACTGCTGAAACCATCACAGTCAGGACAGCTGAAAACACCACAGCCAGGACAGACAGGTGAAACCATCACAGTCAGGACAGCTGAAACCATCACAGTCAGGACAGACAGCTGAAACCATCACAGTCAGGACAGATGAAACCACCACAGCCAGGACAGACAGCTGAAACCATCACAGTCAGGACAGCTGAAACCACCACAGCCAGGACAGACAGCTGAAACCATCACAGCCAGGACAGACAGCTGAAACCATCACAGTCAGGCCAGCTGAAACCACCACAGCCAGGACAGACAGCTGAAACCACCACAGCCAGGACAGACAGCTGAAACCACCACAGTCAGGACAGCTGAAACCATTACAGCCAGGACAGAGAGCTGAAACCATCACAGTCAGGACAGACAGCTGAAACCATCACAGTCAGGACAGCTGAAACAATCACAGTCAGGACAGCTGAAACCATCACAGCCAGGACAGACAGCTGAAACCACCACAGTCAGGACAGACAGCTGAAACCACCACAGTCAGGACAGACAGCTGAAACCATCACAGCCAGGACAGACAGCTGAAACCATCACAGTCAGGACAGCTGAAACCACCACAGTCAGGACAGACAGCTGAAACCATCACAGTCAGGACAGCTGAAACCACCACAGCCAGGACAGACAGCTGAAACCATCACAGTCAGGACAGCTGAAACCATCACAGTCAGGACAGACAGCTGAAACCATCACAGTCAGGACAGCTGAAACCACCACAGCCAGGACAGACAGCTGAAACCATCACAGTCAGGACAGCTGAAACCACCACAGCCAGGACAGACAGCTGAAACCATCACAGCCAGGACAGACAGCTGAAACCATCACAGTCAGGACAGCTGAAACCATCACAGTCAGGACAGACAGCTGAAACCATCACAGTCAGGACAGACAGCTGAAACCATCACAGTCAGGACAGACAGCTGAAACCATCACAGTCAGGACAGCTGAAACCATCACAGTCAGGACAGACAGCTGAAACCATCACAGTCAGGACAGCTGAAACCATCACAGTCAGGACAGACAGCTGAAACCATCACAGTCAGGACAGCTGAAACCATCACAGTCAGGACAGACAGCTGAAACCATCACAGTCAGGACAGCTGAAACCACCACAGCCAGGACAGACAGCTGAAACCATCACAGTCAGGACAGCTGAAACCACCACAGCCAGGACAGACAGCTGAAACCATCACAGTCAGGACAGCTGAAACCATCACAGTCAGGACAGACAGCTGAAACCATCACAGTCAGGACAGCTGAAACCATCACAGTCAGGACAGACAGCTGAAACCATCACAGTCAGGACAGCTGAAACCATCACAGTGAGGACAGCTGAAACCATCACAGCCAGGACAGACAGCTGAAACCATCACAGTCAGGACAGACAGCTGAAACCATCACAGTCAGGACAGACAGCTGAAACCATCACAGTCAGGACAGACAGCTGAAACCACCACAGTCAGGACAGCTGAAACCACCACAGTCAGGACGGACAGCTGAAACCATCACAGCCAGGACAGACAGCTGAAACCATCACAGTCAGGACAGACAGCTGAAACCATCACAGTCAGGACAGACAGCTGAAACCACCACAGTCAGGACAGCTGAAACCACCACAGTCAGGACGGACAGCTGAAACCATCACAGCCAGGACAGACAGCTGAAACCATCACAGTCAGGACAGACAGCTGAAACCATCACAGTCAGGACAGACAGCTGAAACCATCACAGTCAGGACAGACAGCTGAAACCACCACAGTCAGGACAGCTGAAACCACCACAGTCAGGACAGACAGCTGAAACCACCACAGTCAGGACAGACAGCTGAAACAATCACAGTCAGGACAGCCGAAACCCGACCCATCTTTCGCCGTCGACTAAAAACACACTTCTTCAATCAATATCTTAAATGAGGGGAAAAAACTTTTTTTTTTAAAAGCACTAACCTTCTTACTGTCCTCCTACTATACTACTATGTCTAGTTATGTCTATTATGCACTCAATACTGCAGCACCCAAGTTTCAGCACTGTCTGATGAACATTGTTACTCAGCTGATAGAGTTGTGCCCTTCCTGCTGACCTGTCGTACAGAACTTGTAAAGTCGCTTTGGATAAAAGCATTCAGCTAAATGACAGAATGTAAAATGTAAATGTGAGTCTAGAAAGTGAAGAGCCTTCGAGTCGTATCAGCAGGCCAGGTGATGTTATATCGTTTAGCATGAACACGGCGGATCCTGCACGCTACGCTCGACACAGCACGAAACTATTCATTGATTTAACCCTTTCACTACCACACTACCAAATGGTTAACCCTTTCACTACCACACTAGAGAAGGTTAACCCTTTACTATCACACTACAGAAACCGTAAAGGGTTAACCTTCTGTAGTCTGGTAGTGAAAGGGTTAACTAACGTTTCAGTCCGTCTGGACCTTGGAAGTTCTAAATAAAGAGATAATAAAGGGGAGTTTATTATATATACTGTACATATTAAATAGAACACTTTTAATATATTCAATTTAATTCCCATGGGTTATATAATGAAAACCCCTCCCACCCACTACACACAGACTTGGCTGACAGGAGGAGCATGTTCAGTGCTAGGCTCACACTACCTAAGGCCATGGTTACACTGGGCAATACAGCAACGTTTTTGTTGCTGAATGATTACGTTTGCTGTCCAAGTTAAAAAGAAACGTTGTTTTTGCAGGATAATACGTTGTCCTACTGGCAACGCTGAAAAGGTGTTTCCGTTTTGGATACTCGCCAAAACTCGCAGACAATGATGCCATGTAATCTGCGCGAGCCGGATACGGAGCCGTTGTTGCTCAAAGCCCATGCGCAGTAGAGACCCGCACGGTTATTTCCAGTGTTTACAGCAGAGCTGTCCCAATGAGCTGCGGCTACCATGTGTTGTCAAGTTAAGATAAGATAAGAGATAAGATATTCCTTTATTAATCCCCTTGGGGAAATTCCAGCGACACACACATACAGCTCAACGTCTCATTAATAATAACAACATCACAATCATTACATTTTTACAGTAACAACGGCACAGCATAAATTCAACAGACATGTACATTTGTTGACACATGTCATCTACAGAAGGCCTGAGACGCCATATGCGATAGTCCGGCTGCAACAACACTAAGTAGTACATGAAAACAAGGTGTTGTCGCGCCAGGTGGCGGGAGGGAGGGAGGGATGGAGGGAGGGGCTGGATCGGGGGAGGCTGGGGGACAGGACTTGGGTAATGAAACAGTCTTAGGGCCCCCCCCTCCAGCGCGCGTAGGAGGCTGCCGTCCAGATAAGGCATAGGCACCAGGCGTACACGCGGGAGGGGGGATTGGATAGAGAATGGGGGTGGAGGGAGGGGGGGACGGGGGCCTCATCAATCTTATCACCCCCAGACAGTTATTGTTATAAGGAGCCCAGTCCAAGCTATAACAGTCTGCATTCCCTTGACAATAGTTTGTATTGAGCCGTATTGTATTGTACCCATTCTGCAATCTGTAAAATAAAGTTTACATCCATTCATTCTGCTAGCATTAATGTTACCAAGCTGCTAGCCACAATGCTATACTGTTATAATGGCAAATCCCAATCACGTTAGCATGTAAGCTAACAAACTTCGCTGCTAGCCACAATGCTATACTGTTATACTGGCATATCCCAATCACGTTAGCACGTAAGCTAACAAACTTCGCTGCTAGCCACAATGCTATACTGTTATACTGGCATATCCCAATCACGTTAGCACGTAAGCTAACAAAATCGGCTACAATCTTTTTGTGAGACTAAACTCCGCTCTTGGTGGTCAATTGTGTTGATGTTAGTTTTGTTTAATCAACAAATGAGGCAGAACACAGTGAATGTATCCGTTTTGTTTATTGCACTTTTATTGCACTTTCTTTGCTGAAAAATAAATGCTACGTTGGCTAAATGGCTCACGCGAGGCATTTAAAGATGGTGGATTGTTGATTTTTAGCAGGAAGTGTATTGGCACATTCAACTTTTCTGATTGGTTGAAAATTGCCTTCATGTTTGAACTACATCGCCACCTACTGCCACCTACTGCTTTGGCATTGTACTACATGTATATACATTACTGTGCTCAGGAGGCAAAAACAATGTCTAACTTGCCTGCCATTACGTTGCGTTCTGAAAAGCGAAACTGACCCTGAAAACGAAACGAAAACTGGCCATTAGTGTAACCGCAGCCTAAATGTAGCACTGAACGGCACAGGAAGTCCTTCATTCCGACAGCCATCAGACTATACAATGCATCACTGAGCACAGAGTGGCATTTACCATCTTCCTGGACTCTTACTTTGAAACAGCACTGTGCAATATTACACCTACTGTAGACTTCCGTATATTTTCTACTGTATATTTTATTCTATTCTTATTCTTAGGCAATTTGTTATTCTTATTCGTGACTTTGTTCTGTCTACTCTAAATGTCTAACGATTTGTAGTGTCAAATTTCCCTCGGGAGGATTAAAGAATTTCTATTCTATTCAAATAATTCAAAAGATTACATGAATATAATATTAATAGGAGCTGTGTCCTTATTAGCCGGCAGTGATATGATAAAGAATGACCCCCTCCTGTGACTCATGTCCATGCCGGGTAACGTATGTGACGGCATATGGTGTCATTAGCTGTAACCTTTTCTCTGCCTGTTGTAATCCTAATTGGACGAGGCTGCGTCTCACAGCCTATAGCAGGCCGTATTGATGACCCTATAGCCTATAGCAGGCCGTATTGATGACCCTATAGCCTATAGCAGGCTGTATTGATGACCCTATAGCCCAGGGTTGGGCAATTATTTTTCCCGGGGGGCCGAATGAGCAACTGAAAATATGTTGGAGGGCCGGGCCAAAATTCCAAACTCAATTATGCATAATATAAATTTTATTTCTATATAAAAAGCAGTAAATTGCATTGTTTTGACCCCTGGTAAGAGTGTATGTTATTATTTGGCAATTAAAAGGTGAGGTTAGCTTTCAAAAATATCATTTATTCAAATAGAATTTATTTTCAAAATGATAAACAAAATGTGAAACATTAATAACAAAGGGCATGTATGAAAAAGTGCTATACAAATAAAGTTATTATTTTGAGTTTCATATACTATTGACATCACATCATCTTATAGCCAAAATAAACAAGACATGTCACTGAACTGTGTAAAGAAAAGTGTCCCAGTAGCCTTTTTTACTTTACATGCCTATATTAAAAATTTAATGTTTTTAGAACTGTGCAAAAAAAGAAAAAAAATATCAAGTGTCCCATTTCACTTGTTATATTTCCACATTTTAGTGTTCTTCAGCTCTTTTTTTTTCATTCAGTGTGATAAATCCAGTCTCTGTTGAGCTTTAACAAGTCCATCAAAGTCAGGTTGCATGTCTGAGGTGGAGATGCGAAGCACAGCTGCCAGATGTTCATCAGTTAGAGAGGATCTGTACCTGGACTTGGTAAACGTCATGACTGAGAATGTCTGTTCACATATAGGTGGATCCAAAGAGAACCAACATCTTCTGAGCATTGTGGTAAATATTGACGTTGAATTTCAGAAATAATATGTGTGAATAATTAGAGAGTCATAATGTAGGAGAAACAGACATTCCACACCAACCCCCTCTCATGAGAAGGCTGCTTACCCAAATGGTATGTAGGGGAATAGTTACAGGTCACAAAGCCCTCACTCAAACTGACTGTATGTAAATGCTGATTACATGCTGAAGAGTCATGGATCTATTAATCAACTGTTTAGTAAAGAAGTCATCACAGCTACTCTGTCAACTAGCAGAGTGGTTTTTCAGTGATAAATATGGATGAAACAGGGGTAACAGAGAGCCATTCTCCACCCCCACTATGTAATCATGGTTAGTACTGTATGGTAATATGGCCCAAAGGGTCAAAGAGTATTCACACCACCCCACCAGATGACATCATGCCAGCCCCCACCCGTGAGACAAGACCCAACAGGAACACACAGGAGATCAAGGAGGTGGGGGCAGCCGGCCCCCCCACAGAGAAACCCAGAGGTGGGGGCTGCCAGCCCCCACAGGAGATCGCCCACACAGAAGACGCCTGATTGGATCAACTGTATTAGTAAAATGTACCATTATTGGCTAGAAATTATAGTATATAAGGGGATACAAAATGGTAGTTCGAGAGCCCCAGACCAAACCAACCCCAGGGGTCTGCGGCTCCACCGCTCCACCACTGAGAGACTGACTGATGCTGTGCTGTTTGCATTTTATGTGAGTAAATACATGGGAAACACCATTTGTTGTTTAAGTTTAGTGTAATCCTTAATATCTGAAACCAGATTTACTCATGTATAATGTGTGCAGTATGGTCAATGTATGTTCAAATTATGTTACCAAGTGACTGTTTATGTACATATTGAGGTTTGAGAATGCAAACCTGATTGTGATTTCTGTACACAGACAGCCCTGTTAATGTTTTCTGATAAATCTTTTGTCCTATTCACCTTGGCCTCTGGCTCTGATCAAATAAATGTTGAATTGGACTATAGTTCATGGTTTTGTCTGGCTACACGTTTAATTCTTCATCTACTACAGAAACAGATGAAGAGATCAACAATTCTATCGATATGATCCCTTTCTCCTCCTTCCAGATAAGCAATCTCATTTGTACTGTACTACAATAACCTCAGATTATTGTAGGGTTCTGTGGGAATTTACTACAGAAATGGTGCCGTTCTTCCCACCCTGTTGTGTCTCCCCCCTGAAGAGGTGCGGTGAGGTCTCTGGACCTTGCTGTGTGTTGGGGACATACGGGGAAAAGAGCTGGGGGTTGCTGCGTTTGAAGTTATAGACGAGGGGCTTGTTGTCTGAAATGGAGGAGAGAGGGACAGGATGAAGGTTGGTTGTGTACGCCACTTGTTGGGACCCACGGTGAATATGGCCTTTTGCATGCAGGGATGGGGGAGCGGTGACTTCGGTTAGGATGTCCGGAGGTATGAGGATCGCGCTTGTTGTGCAGTGAACATGCAAACGTGGGCTTTTTATGTTTGTGTGTTTGTTCAGACACAGGAGGCCGGTCGCGGCCTATGCGGGCCACGGGGGTTGAGCCTCGTATGGAATATACTTTATGAACTATACGAGGGGGGTTGCACCAAGAAGCCTCATGGAAACATGAAGAGACATTGGAGATTCACAGCCTATCTGTTTACGGGACAGGTTATAAGCGTCGTATTGCGACTGACTACAGGTTTTCCTGGCCAGGGAACCACGGTGGTCTTTGGCGTACGATAGGGTGGCGCTTCCTGAGTAAATACTAGAACCCTAGAAGGTATTCTCGGGAAATGGAGCACGGTAATGAATGATAATTTGGGTGTTCTGAATGGAAGGAGAGCTGTGTGTAGAGTGAGCTCTGTTGCGATTGAGAACATGCAAATCAGGTGTGGTAAGCATGAGTGGGAACCTTCGTAAAATCGGGGAAATGGCGTGTGAAGTTACAGGGGAATACGTGGTTTTTTTATATAAGCGGGGTCTAGAATAAGTTGGTTGTGAATGATATTGCAGCTATGGTTAGGCATTTATTCGTGTTCGTGCTTGAAGGGCCCAATAGGGATGGTTTACTGTCTACTCGCGTGATAGTCTGGACGTGTCCTGCAGGAACCATTCGGCCGAATTAAACGAAGGTGCGTGTTCGTGGTTAGAGCCGCCGAGCAGACCCGTCGGGTCTTGTTTGACTTTGAGCGCAACAGACGTGTTAGTTAACTGTGTTACGCTGTAACAATAAATAAGTACTTAAATGGGAAGTCGATTAAAAAGCGATATAATAAACTTAAACACTGTCTATAAGTACGGGGGGTAAATATGCCTGATATTGCATTTAGGAAGTCGCGCCGTGGTTGTTGACGGTATGTGGGTTCTGCCGCGGGCATTTCGACAACGGAGCTATGGTAAGCTTAAACATTCAGTAATGATTGTATGGGGATACTATGGCTATGGTTAGGAATGATTGGCGAAACGTAGGAGCTTATTGTTGTATTGTTATGATATTTTAATGACCAACGAACATAGGTCTGGGGCGAGTCGTACTGGTGATGGGGGCTAGCTAGCTTAGCTCTGTGGAAAAGTCAGCGGTGAAACTGGGGACGTTACGATGGCGTTATGAGAGAATTGATTAAACACTGTGGCGGCGATTGCAGGTAAGAAGCGAATCGAGACGTAGGGTGGAGAGATTGTGGCCGTTTTGAGGGTTATTATTGATGCGGTAGCGATTGTGTATGATATTAAGAAGTCGCTGCTTGATGACGTCATGGTGTTGAAGAGAGTGTGTAACATTCGCGGTACTATGAAGTGAGGCGGAGAGAAGGGTAGGAGAGAGGATTCGTGTTGGACTATGTGTGCGGCGTTGGTTGGTGTGAATGTTTTAAAAATTATTTTCTATTAGAGTGGTTGGTTATTTTAAGCATGTGTGAATTGTGATGGTTGGATTGGTACTGAGCGGATTGCGTGGATGTACGGATCTTGAAAGGCACGGCTCCCGTGAGGGCCTTGAACGTCCCATTAGAGCTGGCTAAGCTAGTTAGCTTGCGTGCCGTTGTTTTGTGGAGTTTGCGAGCGACATATGTTACGTTTCGAGTTTTGAGAATGATGTTTGGGAAGGGTTAGAGAACGTGGTTGATGTCGTGGTGGTGTGTTATGTTGGAACAAGGCGTTTATGATATTAGTTATGCTTTGCCGTAATACATCGTCCGGGGAGCAACGTTGGCCACTGCGCATGCGCGGTACAACGTGGATTTGGTCTAATACATTCGTGGTATTTCGCTCAGGGGCCAGGGATAACGGGTAAGGGTATATTCTGCATTTTGTAAAATGGTTGTGTTTGTATATTGTGCATTCTGGTGGACATTCTGCATTTTGTAAGTGGTTGTGCTTGTATGTTGTGTATTGTGCATTCTGTGTAATTGTAGACAATGTTCTGGGAGTGGGTATTACTGCAAATTGTGTGGGGGTAACATGTGATAGGGACAGGCGGTTAAAATAGGATTAGATGGATTTAAAATACATGCCCCTTAACTTACACTGGGGTTCATATACCAGATACACATTGGACTTGTAAACTAGGCAATATTATGTTATACAAGTGTATAGTCTTGACCAAGTGGGGTTTGAGAGAAGCTACAGGCTGAGTTGGGAAAGCGCTCTAAACTGAAAAAGACATATTTCTTGCATTATATTTAATTAATACATCTACATTAGAATCATATGTCACATATGTACGGAGTTAACGTTCCCAGAAAATCCTGTATATAATTTTTTAGTCTTAGCATGTTGGAACTAACCACTAATAATGTTTAATTGCTAATAGGTGGTGGTTGATAGAAATGCTTATGTGTGTGTTGTGCATGTACAAATGTGATTTTAAAATCTGTATAGAATGGTAATTATTTTTAGGTGCTTGTATGAGGTAAATCTTTAATACACTGTTAAAAATGTTGACACAAGCCTCCGACTTGTAGGAGATTATAATTTATTGATAGAGGCTTGCTGTCTGTGTCAGGAAACAATGTTATTAATGCAATGACGATTTAATGATTTGATTGTGTTGACAATGCTTGTTTTAGATTGTTAAATCTTTAGTACACTGTTGATATGGTTAGGACATTTAATGCTTGATACAAGCCTCTGAATCATAGGGAATTATAATTTATTGATGGAGGCTTGCTGTGTTGGAATACACTTTTATTGCTGCAGTGACAAATTTTGATATGATTGTGTTTACAGTGATTGAAATGATTGTTTTTATTCTGTGGTTATCTGTACTTAGGACACTGTCTGTGACTAGGTGAAATTGCAAATATGTGCTACTTGACCTCTGGGGGGAAGGGATTTAGCCTCCCCTGGTGGCAGTAGGAATGTGTGTTTTATTCAAACCTGGGGAGGCTTGCCCCCAGGGTGAGGTATGAAATGATTAACCTTTTGATGAAGTTGCAGGGGGCCTGCATATGGTGGTAGCGCCTGTTATTTATGATCGCTGTTACAGCTCATGAGAGGGACCTCGAATAGATCTTTACAGCAGGAAGGTGATAACGTTGTATGCTCAGGCGGGGGCAAGGAGGACAGCTGTTACAATGGCTGTTGGTTTTATGACAGGATGACGAAGCAGGCCTGGTGAGATTAGACGCAAGAGGTCACAGGTGGAGATAGGAGAGAACAGTCAAAGTGAGATAACAGCGGGAGTTATTTTTAGAGCAGAGGACAGGAATTGGGGGTAATGGGCCAGGGGGCCAGGAAGTGACAGGAAGGTGAGACAGGGGAAGGTTTGTCAGGGAACAGCTGGGTGAGTGAGTGAGACAATCAGGAAAGTAGGCATTCATTTGGGGTTATGACTTATGAATGTTAACTGTTTTGATAAGGGAATATTTGGGTCTGTCTGTGCACTGGAGGGCATGGATAGGTCTGAATTAAAGATGGACTCCAGTCCGTCTTGGAAGTGAGAGAAGAGGAGCAGATGTGAGGCTAGGCTGTAGTAGCCTGAGGTAAGAAGCAGAAAGGTTGAGAGCAGAAAAGTTAAGAGCAGGAAAGGGAGAAACAAACTAACATTGTTTGTCTGTCTGTGGTTGATTAACGAGTGTATGAGAGAGAGTTTAAAAGTATTTGTTTATGATATGTGTAATCTGTTTTGGTCTATGTCCTTTTGATTTCAGTGAATAATTGAGGCTGTTGATGACGTCGTAAACCGATTCTGTTATCTAGTAAGGCCTAACAATAGACAGGATGTTAGATCTTGTGTCGGGATCAGATGTCAGCTGGGTGAGCCAGCAGACCACTTTTAGTATAAGTCATATCTAAGTAAAATAAGACAATAATGACGTTAATGAGTAGTAAGGCTGTTATCTTGTCTATCAGGATAAGAAGGATATCAAGCCACTTGGGTTATACCACAAATAGACCTGGGAATTATTATCGCTTATCATTTGTTTCATATCATTTGTTTTACTGAAGGAGTTTATTTTTATTACTTTCATTTGATTTGATTTCTTTTGAATGTTTTGTATGGATGAGGTATTGAATTTAGATTTTTAGATTTCTTTTCTATTTTTAATCTATGATTGTGTGGCCTGAATGGGTGTGAATGGAGCCTGTAGAGGGTGACTGTGCTGGCTTGAAAGGTGTCAAGATCACAATGACAGGGGTGATGAGGTTTAGATGTAGGGTTTTAGGTTTCTTTTCTTTTCTTTTTAAATAACCATTGAGGTGGTCTACATGTGAGGTCTGTTGGAATGTTTTTTTGATTATTTGCCTTTTGTTTCTTATATTCTCATCTGTCATGGTCTGAGTGAGTGGAGAAAGCTGGAGGCTGGGGGAAGTGGCGTCGAAAACGTCAACTGAGTGTCGACAAGAGCTAAGTATCACGTTTGCATAATGATTAACATTTGGCTTCTCTTGAGAATATTTGACATATTATGTAAAGAAAATTTGTTTTGTGTTTTGTTCCCTCGCAGTTTCAGTCGAGGGGGGAGGACGGACCGTCACAGGTAGAGGGATCATGGAAGATGTGTAGGAATACATTTCATTAGATTATGACACAATGGTGTGAACCCGTTCAGTCATTTCCTGTGGGAGATTGTTGGATTGTGAAGAGAAGTCGCTTGTGGACGCTGGCCCCTCCTTCAAAATAGCCCCGAGAACAGCGGCCAGAGGTTTGGGACAAACCGCCAGGCTGACAGAGTCGTCTGTAGATCCAAGGAAATACAGTCATGGGTCAAAATATGACGAGGTCGCAGGCCTACAAACAGTGGCCAGCATGGGGTGGAGGGGGGCGAAAACGGTCAGAGACTGTGCAAGGAGTTGAGCAAGGGCCTATCATGTAATCTTTCGCAGGCCGGTCAGAATCATCCCGCGGGCCGTACAATGCCCAGGTCTGCTATAGCCTATAGCAGGCTGTATTGATGACTCTATAGCCTATAGCAGGCTGTATTGATGACCCTATAGCCTATAGCAGGCTGTATTGATGACCCTATAGCCTATAGCAGGCTGTATTGATGACCCTATAGCCTATAGCAGGCTGTATTGATGACCTTATAGCTTATAGCAGGCTGTATTGATGACCCTATAGCAGCTGTATTGATGACCCTATAGCAGGCTGTATTGATGACCCTATAGCAGCTGTATTGATGACCCTATAGCTTATAGCAGGCTGTATTGTTGACCCTATAGCAGACCGTATTGATGACCCTATAGCCTATAGCAGGCTGTATTGATGACCCTATAGCAGGCTGTATTGATGACCCTATAGCAGCTGTATTGATGACCCTATAGCAGGCTGTATTGATGACCCTATAGCAGGCTGTATTGATGACCCTATAGCCTATAGCAGGCTGTATTGATGACCCTATAGCAGCTGTATTGATGACCCTATAGCAGGCTGTATTGATGACCCTATAGCCTATAGCAGGCTGTATTGATGACCCTATAGCAGGCTGTATTGATGACCATATAGCACGCTGTATTGATGACCCTATAGCAGCTGTATTGATGACCCTATAGCTTATAGCAGGCTGTATTGATGACCCTATAGCAGACCGTATTGATGACCCTATAGCCTATAGCAGACTGTATTGATGACCCTATAGCAGGCTGTATTGATGAACCTATAGCAGCTGTATTGATGACCCTATAGCAGGCTGTATTGATGACCCTATAGCCTATAGCAGGCTGTATTGATGACCCTATAGCAGGCCTGTATTGATGACCCTATAGCAGGCTGTATCGATGACAATATAGCACGCTGTATTGATGATCCTATAGCAGGCTGTATTGATGACCATATAGCACGCTGTATTGATAACCCTATAGTATAGCAGGCTGTATTGGTGACCCTGTAGCAGGCTGTATTGATGACCATATAGCCTATAGCAGCTGTATTGATGACCCTATAGCCTATATCAGCTGTATTGATGACCCTATAGCAGGCTGTATTGATGACCCTATAGCAGGCTGTATTGATGACCCTATAGCCCAGGGGTAGGCAACCCTAGGCACGCGTGCCTGCATAGGCACGCGGGGGCATTTGCATAGGCACAGGGGGCAGCAGTAAAAAAAAAAAAAAAAAAAAATGAAATATTATAGTGAAATATTTTGCACTGTTGTCGCATTTATCTTGTTGAAATCCTCCCACAGGTTCTTTTTACTACCACGTATTTAATTGAGACCCTTTATTTGTTTATTATTTCAATTTAGCTGGAAATACATTGCTACATCTTTCAGTAACATTTGCAGAGCCTTATAACAAAAACATTATTACGGTCACCATTGTGACCAGTGGGATTAATCAACACATTTTATTATTTATTTTTCTATTTCATTGAACATTGCACATGTTAAAAGCAATTTTTTTTACTCAAAATGTGAGTATTACCAAGTCAACTTGTGTTCTTAAAACAATGACAATAAACATAGTTTTATTAGGTTGAAATAATGTGGTTGTGTACTTATTTTTCTGTTAACTTATTATGGATTGAAAACTGAAAACCTTAATGCACAGTAACTGAACTCAATATTTTAAAGTTCTGGTAACTTATTATTATTTATTTTTTTACAGTGTAGTCTTGCGATCAATCAAAACTTATTTACACAATATACCTCACATTCACCCTCCATTCACATCCTGGTGTTCTCCTGGTGTTCTCCATTAGGCCTGTAGGTGGAGCTATGACAGCACACGTACAGTACACACACCGATGGTGTGTGATGTGTCCAAAAATGAATGGGCAAATGTGAGTGAAATGGTCGCACTGTATGCAGCTGTTTGTCTGCATTGCATCCCCACCCCCCCCAACTCAGATTTAGGGTTTACGGTTGATACAACCATCATAATAATATTGTTAATAATAACAATAACAATAATGATGTAATAATGTAAAAATGATAATTAAAAATACCTGATTATGAGAAAAAAAATGTACGATGCATGGAATATTGTTGAGGCACACTAGTTACAACTATATTTCAAACAGGCACTCCATGTCAAAAAGGTTGCTGACCCCTGCTATAGCCTATAGCAGGCTGTATTGATGACCCTATAGCCTTTAGCAGGCTGTATTGATGACCCTATAGCAGGCTGTATTGATGACCCTATAGCCTATAGCAGGCTGTATTGATGACCCTATAGCCTATAGCAGGCTGTATTGATGACCCTATAGCCTATAGCAGGCTGTATTGATGACCCTATAGCATATAGCAGGCTGTATTGATGACCCTATAGCAGGCCGTATTGATGACCCTATAGCAGGCTGTATTGATGACCCTATAGCCCAGGGGTCTCAAACTCGTGGCCTGCGGGCCAATTGCGGCCCGCGGGATGATATTTTGCGGCCCCCTACTTCACGTCATAGTTTAGTGTTAGTGCGGCCCGCGCGCAACTTGTTGCCGAGTCGTTGCACAAGTTAGAAGTTTTATTTATTTTATCACTTGTAGGCTACCATAGCGCAGGCTCATGACAGCAACGTTAAGTTAGTAACTTGGTTGAAACGTGATTCCGGAGTGATATCAAGTAAAGTGGCAGGCAAATGCATCCTCGCTATCTCCTCTGACTGCGAGCAGTGCTGCACTAGCTGCCACTGTCTGTCTGTCTGTGTACGGGTCTGGTCCAATCACATTCAGCGTCCCGTCAGAGTTTCTCCCCCCCACCCACAGTCTGCGAATCAGAGGCAGATTAGTAGGGCAGGTCTTCACGGACTGCTTGTTGTCTCTTTCAGTCCGAGTCAGAGCAGAGAGTTGACAGCGCATCTACAAGTAGCCTCGCTCCCAGTTTTTGTTAAACGGAGTGCGTTGCGGTGGCGATTGAATGGAACTCAGTTGACTCAGATCATCTTTAGCCTCGTAGTCGTAGGCATATTTATTTCTCAGGCGGGGCGAGATGCAGTCGTGGTTCCGCTATATATATAAACAACAATCAATAACAAATAATAGACCGGAACAGGAATGCGAAGGAGATGTCAGTGACGTCACGTACTGGACATACTACATCGCCCTCTGTAGAACACAAATGAGTAAGGGCGCACTGCCGCGCACATAATAAAAAATACATTTAACAGTTTTATTTCCGTGAGATAAATGTAGCTAGTGTAGTAAATTCCTACAGAATCCTACAATAATTTAAGGTTATTGTAGTACAGTACAATGAGATTGCTTATCTGGAAGGAGGAGAAAGGGTTCATATTGATAGAATTGTTGATCTCTTCATCTGACTTAAAGCAGATGAAGAATTAAACGTGTAGCCAGACAAACCATGAACTGTAGTCCAATTCAACATTTATTTGAGCCAGAGGCCAAGGTGAATAAGACAAAAGATTATCAGAAAACATTAACAGGGCTGTCTGTGTACAGAAATCACAATCAGGTTTGCATTCTCAAACCCCAATATGTACAGAAACAGTCACTTGGTAACATAATTTGAACATACATTGACCATACTGTACACATTATACATGAGTAAATCTGGTTTCAGATATTAAGGATTACACTAAACTTAAACAACAAATGTATTTACTCACATAAAATGCAAACAGCACAGCAGCAGTCTCTCGATGGTGGGGAGGGGTGGAGCCGCAGATCGGGGTTGGGTGATCTGGGCTCCTGAACTACCATTTTGTGTCCCCTTATATCCTATAATTTCTAGCCAATAATAGCACATTTTACTAATACAGTTGGTCCAATCAGGCGTCTTCTGTGGGCGGTCTCCTGTGGGGGCTGGCAGCCCCCACCTCTGGGTTTCTCTGGGGGGGGGGGGCCGGCTGCCCCCACCTCCTTGATCTTCTGTGTGGGTCTTGTCCCACGGGTGGGGGCTGGTGTGATGTCATCTGGTGGGGTGGTGTGAATAGCCCCCTCCTTTGGGCCATAGCTTGGGAACAGAAGGGCCTACCTATTACCATACAGTACTAACCAGAATTCTATATCAAGAGTGTAATCACCCTTCAAACCTTATTTCTAATATTATGGTTTACTCTTTTGATACTAAACAGTTGATTAATAGATAACTTTGTTTGTGTTTTAGTGTCCATGACTCTTCAGCATGTAATCAGCATTTACATACAGTCAGTTTGAGTGGGGGGTTGAGTACAGCAGGGTTTTGCTAGTGGCCCCCGTAGGTGTGGTGGTAATCTGGTCACAGTAGGTGTGACCTTTGTCTGTTCAACTGTCTCTAGTCTCGTTCCTCATTTAGCCCTGCAGCCCATTCTGCTAAACAGTATACAAGGCATAATGTTATGGTTTCCTAATTATTCACACCTATTAATTATGAAATTCAACGTCAATACTACCACACTAGTTTCGCCAGCAGGCAGGCAGCAGAAAAATATGCGATATTCAAAGATGGCCAGTAAAAGAAAAGTCGACTGCAATTCAAAGGTGAATGGACTGAAAAATATGCATTCATCCTGAGTCCAGCACCAAACCAATGTGACTAATATGCCAAGAAACGGTAGCTCTTGTGAAGAGTGGCAATTTGAAACGCCACTACGAAACAAAACACAGTGCTAAGAACCACACAAATAAATAGAATGAAATCATCATATCAAGCGGTAAGCAGAATTATTATTAAATCTATGTCACAATGAGAAAAAGCAACTAAGTCCTCACTCAGTGGCATGGGTGTTGGCTAAACACAAGAAGCCATTCTCTCTCTCTGATGAATACATAATAAAATAATGTATGACTGGAGTGATGGAGACCATGTTTGAAGGCAAACAAAAGCAAATCCCCCTCAGATCGCACAGCAACCAGAATAACTGAAATACTGGCTGGTGATTTAATTAAACAGCTTTGTGATAGAATAAAAATAAATGCACAGTGCATTTCCATAGCTGTGGATGAGTCCACTGACACCACTGAGAAGCCTATGTTCTGAAGAACCGTTCATGTTCTGAAGAACCGTTCATGTTCTGAAATGTTATTGCTAAGTAAATATTGAGAAGATTGGATCAGTTGTACTTTTTTTGTGAATACTTGAATCTCTTTTTTTGTGGAATATTTGATGCGGCCCAGCCTCACCCAGACTCTACCTCCAGCGGCCCCCAGGTAAATTGAGTTTGAGACCCCTGCTATAGCCTATAGCAGGCTGTATTGATGACCCTATAGCCTATAGCAGGCTGTATTGATGACCCTTTAGCCTATAGCAGGCCGTATTGATGACCCTATAGCCTATAGCAGGCTGTATTGATGACCCTATAGCCTATAACAGCTGTATTGATGACCCTATAGCCTATAGCAGCTGTATTGATGACCCTATAACAGGCTGTATTGATGACCCTATAGCCTATAGCAGGCTGTATTGATGACCCTATAGCCTTTAGCAGCTGTATTGATGACCCTATAGCCTAGCCTATAGCAGCTGTATTGATGACACTATACCAGGCTGTACTGATGACCCTATAGCAGGCTGTATTGATGACCCTATAGCAGGCTGTATTGATGACCCTATAGCAGCTGTATTGATGACCCTATAGCAGGCTGTATTGATTACCCTATAGCCTATAGCAGCTGTATTGATGACCCTATAGCAGGCTGTATTGATGACCCTATAGCAGGCTGTATTGATGACCCTATAGCCTATAGCAGGCTGTATTGATGACCCTATAGCCTATAGCAGGCTGTATTGATGACCCTATAGCCCAGGGGTGGCCAACCAGTCAGAGACTAAGAGCCACACAAATTACTGTGGTACCACAAAGAGCCACAACATATACCAGCGTTTCTCAACCTTTTTTTTCAGTCACGGCACCCTTCATGTGTTTATAGGTCTCACCCTCTGGCCTCTGAAGTTGCTAATGTCTTTTTTATTTGGGCCTCACAGGGTAAAAGTACCCTGTGAGACCCATGGTTGCAAAATTACAAAATCACTTTTAGCCATTTAAAAAAATAATGTTTATTTAAAAAATGTTAAAGGGGAACTATTTTACAATTTCTTTCACTATTTGGGCACTTTTACACAATTCCTGTGAGTCTATGGAACACCTAGGTTTTAAAAAAAAATGCATTGTTTTGAATTTCTAATAAAGTACTAAAAACCGCATTTTTCTACCTCAAGATCTTAAGCCGTTTTGAGGCTGGGCTCCAACCACTGTGTGGCCTGGTGCCAACTGCCACATCAACTGCCACATTATTATGCAGCTGAGAAATCTCTGACATCACAGATATGCACATTTTCAGATGACTCAGTTCAGTGAGGGTGAATATTGTGAGAGGAGAATTGGAAGAATTCGCCAATATGAGAATTAGAGACATATATCCTATTAATATAAGTCCACATAGCTAAGAAACAATGGTAAACACTGAAAAAAGCCATTTATAAGATAGTTCCCCTTTAAGCACATGTATAGTCAATTGGTCCTGTTGTTCAGCCTCACAATGCTATTTGATAGTAAATGTGTTTATATGTCCCACCCTCTGGCCTCTGAAGTTGCTAATTTCTTTTTAATTTGGGCCTCACAGGGTTAACCTCTTAAGCCCGAGATATACAGTAAAAGTGTATATTTTCAGCATTACGTTTGTTTACCAATTATTTTAACTGTTATTAGTGAAATATAAGATTATAGAAATCTCAGGGCATTGAGTCGGAAACCGGCGCATATTGACAGGAGGAAGTGGCACAGCCAAAAGTGAGTGTAGTCTTTTGAAGGAAGAGACTCAGGGCTTTCAAATTTCGAAAAACTACCCTACCCAGCTCACACCAGCCCCTGTCAATCATCTGACTTCTGGATTTACTTTTTAATTTCTCTTATTTTTTGGGATTATCTCCCACAAACCTGAACGTTATTGCCATAAAACAGAATGCAGTTAGTTTCTCTACCTTTCTGTGAACGTCTTGCAAAAAACGGTGTTGCAATATGATGAAAAATGGTGGAGAAATTTACATTATAAAAAAGATGGCAGAATTCAGTACTGTATCTACAAAACCTTCTGTTTAATCATCTTCCCTTTATTCATTTGCTTAGATTTTTTAGGTCTGCTCAATTTTAGCATGGTGTTATTTACAGTCAAAGATAATTTTTTTTTTAAATAGAATTGATATTCTCCTTTGGTTCATTACAATTTACTCAAGCCTAGTAACAGACACACTATTTCTGACACTGATCCATATATGTCCCTAGATTCAGATACCAAGAACATGCAAATGGACCATTTAAAAAAAAATTTAAATGTTTATTCTACGTCCTTATGGAATGAGTGACATAAAAAAATAAAAAAGTAAAAAAAAAAGTAACATTTTTTTTTTTTATTAAAAAAAAAAATGTATGGATGGAAGAGCCGCACATTGACGGGCAAAGAGCCGCATGCGGCTCGCGAGCCGCGGGTTGGCCACCCCTGCTATAGCCTATAGCAGGCTGTATTGATGACCCTATAGCAGGCTGTATTGATGACCCTATAGCAGGCTGTATTGATGACCCTATAGCAGCTGTATTGATGACCCTATAGCCTATAGCAGGCTGTATTGATGACCCTATAGCAGGCTGTATTGATGACCCTATAGCCTATAGCAGGCTGTATTGATTACCCTATAGCAGCTGTATTGATGACCCTATAGCAGGCTGTATTGATGACCCTATAGCAGGCTGTATTGATGACCCTATAGCAGGCTGTATTGATGACCCTATAGCAGGCTGTATTGATGACCCTATAGCAGGCTGTATTGATGACCCTATAGCAGGCTGTATTGATGACCCTATAGCAGCTGTATTGATGACCCTATAGCAGGCTGTATTGATGACCCTATAGGAGCTGTATTGATGACCCTATAGCAGGCTGTATTGATGACCCTATAGCCTATAGCAGGCTGTATTGATGACCCTATAGCCTTTAGCAGGCTGTATTGATGACCCTATAGCCTATAGTAGGCTGTATTGATGACCCTATAGCCTATAGTAGGCTGTATTGATGACCCTATAGCCTATAGCAGGCTGTATTGATGACCATATAGCCTATAGCAGGCTGTATTGATGACCCTATAGCCTATAACAGCTGTATTGATGACCCTATAGCCTATAACAGCTGTATTGATGACCCTGTAGCCTATAACAGCTGTATTGATGACCCTGTAGCCTATAGGAGCTGTATTGATGACCCTATAACAGGCTGTATTTATGACCCTATAGCCTATAGCAGGCTGTATTGATGACCCTATAGCCTTTAGCAGCTGTATTGATGACCCTTTAGCCTAGCCTATAGCAGCTGTATTGATGACCCTATAGCCTTTAGCAGCTGTATTGATGACCCTTTAGCCTAGCCTATAGCAGCTGTATTGATGACCCTATAGCCTTTAGCAGCTGTATTGATGACCCTTTAGCCTAGCCTATAGCAGCTGTATTGATGACCCTATAGCCTATAGCAGCTGTATTGATGACCCTATAGCCTATAGCAGCTGTATTGATGACCCTATAGCAGGCTGTACTGATGACCCTATAGCCTATAGCAGCTGTATTGATGACCCTATAGCAGGCTGTATTGATGACCCTATAGCCTATAGCAGCTGTATTGATGACCCTATAGCAGCTGTATTGATGACCCTATAGCCTATATCAGCTGTATTGATGACCCTATAGCCTATATCAGCTGTATTGATGACCCTATAGCCTATAGCAGGCTGTATTGATGACCCTATAGCAGCCGTATTGATGACCCTATAGCCTATATCAGCTGTATTGATGACCCTATAGCCTATATCAGCTGTATTGATGACCCTATAGCCTATAGCAGGCTGTATTGATGACCCTATAGCAGCCGTATTGATGACCCTATAGCAGGCTGTATTGATGACCCTATAGCAGCTGTATTGATGACCCTATAGCAGCTGTATTGATGACCCTATAGCAGGCTGTATTGATGACCCTATAGCAGCTGTATTGATGACTCTATAGCAGGCTGTATTGATGACCCTATAGCAGGCTGTATTGATGACTCTATAGCAGGCTGTATTGATGACCCTATAGCAGGCTGTATTGATGACCCTATAACAGCTGTATTGATGACCCTATAGCAGGCTGTATTGATGACCCTATAGCAGGCTGTATTGATGACCCTATAGCCTATAGCAGGCTGTATTGATGACCCTATAGCCTATAGCAGGCTGTATTGATGACCCTATAGCAGCTGTATTGATGACCCTATAGCAGGCTGTATTGATGACCCTATAGCAGGCTGTATTGATGACCCTATAGCAGCTGTATTGATGACCCTATAGCAGGCTGTATTGATGACCCTATAGCAGCTGTATTGATGACCCTATAGCAGGCTGTATTGATGACCCTATAGCAGGCTGTATTGATGACCCTATAGCAGGCTGTATTGATGACCCTATAGCAGCTGTATTGATGACCCTATAGCAGGCTGTATTGATGACCCTATAGCAGCTGTATTGATGACCCTATAGCCTATATCAGGCTGTATTGATGACCCTATAGCCTATAGCAGCTGTATTGATGACCCTATAGCAGGCTGTATTGATGACCCTATAGCAGGCTGTATTGATGACCCTATAGCAGCTGTATTGATGACCCTATAGCAGGCTGTATTGATGACCCTATAGCAGGCTGTATTGATGACCCTATAGCAGGCTGTATTGATGACCCTATAGCAGCTGTATTGATGACCCTATAGCAGGCTGTATTGATGACCCTATAGCCTATAGCAGGCTGTATTGATGACCCTATAGCCTATAGCAGGCTGTATTGATGACCCTATAGCCTATAGCAGGCTGTATTGATGACCCTATAGCCTATAGCAGCTGTATTGATGACCCTATAGCAGGCTGTATTGATGACCCTATAGCCTATAGCAGCTGTATTGATGACCCTATAGCAGGCTGTATTGATGACCCTATAGCAGGCTGTATTGATGACCCTATAGCAGCTGTATTGATGACCCTATAGCAGCTGTATTGATGACCCTATAGCAGCTGTATTGATGACCCTATAGCCTATAGCAGGCTGTATTGATGACCCTATAGCCTATAGCAGGCTGTATTGATGACCCTATAGCAGGCTGTATTGATGACCCTATAGCAGCTGTATTGATGACCCTATAGCAGGCTGTATTGATGACCCTATAGCAGCTGTATTGATGACTCTATAGCAGCTGTATTGATGACCCTATAGCAGCTGTATTGATGACCCTATAGCAGGCTGTATTGATGACTCTATAGCAGCTGTATTGATGACCCTATAGCAGCTGTATTGATGACCCTATAGCCTATAGCAGGCTGTATTGATGACCCTATAGCAGCCGTATTGATGACCCTATAGCAGGCTGTATTGATGACCCTATAGCAGCTGTATTGATGACCCTATAGCAGGCTGTATTGATGACCCTATAGCAGCTGTATTGATGACCATATAGCAGGCTGTATTGATGACTCTATAGCAGGCTGTATTGATGACTCTATAGCAGCTGTATTGATGACCCTATAGCAGCTGTATTGATGACCCTATAGCAGGCTGTATTGATGACCCTATAGCCTATAGCAGGCTGTATTGATGACCCTATAGCAGCCGTATTGATGACCCTATAGCAGGCTGTATTGATGACCCTATAGCAGCTGTATTGATGACCCTATAGCAGGCTGTATTGATGACCCTATAGCAGCTGTATTGATGACCCTATAGCCTATAGCAGGCTGTATTGATGACCCTATAGCAGCCGTATTGATGACCCTATAGCAGGCTGTATTGATGACCCTATAGCAGCTGTACTGATGACCCTATAGCAGGCTGTATTGATGACCCTATAGCAGCTGTATTGATGACTCTATAGCAGCTGTATTGATGACCCTATAGCAGGCTGTATTGATGACTCTATAGCAGCTGTATTGATGACCCTATAGCAGCTGTATTGATGACTCTATAGCAGCTGTATTGATGACCCTATAGCAGCTGTATTGATGACCCTATAGCCTATAGCAGGCTGTATTGATGACCCTATAGCAGCTGTATTGATGACCCTATAGCAGCTGTATTGATGACTCTATAGCAGCTGTATTGATGACCCTATAGCCTATAGCAGGCTGTATTGATGACTCTATAGCAGCTGTATTGATGACCCTATAGCAGCTGTATTGATGACCCTATAGCAGGCCGTATTGATGACCCTATAGCCCAGGGGTGGCCAACCCGCGGCTCGCGAGCCGCATGCGGCTCTTTGCCCGTCAATGTGCGGCTCTTCCATCCATAAAAAAAAATAATTTTTTTTTTTTTTTTTAATTTTTTTTTTACTTTTTTTTTTTTTTTTTTACTTTTTTTTTTTATGTCACTCATTCCATAAGGACGTAGAATACACATTTACAATTTTTTTTTAAATGGTCCATTTGCATGTTCTTGGTATCTGAATCTAGGGATATATATGGATCAGTGTCAGAAATAGTGTGTCTGTTACTAGGCTTGAGTAAATTGTAATGAACCAAAGGAGAATATCAATTCTATTTAAAAATATATATATATCTTTGACTGTAAATAACACCATGCTAAAATTGACCAGACCTGAAAAATCTAAGCAAATGAATAAAGGGAAGATGATTAAACAGAAGGTTTTGTAGATACAGTACTGAATTCTGCCATCTTTTTTATAATGTAAATTTCTCCACCATTCTTCATCATATTGCAACACCGTTTTTTGCAAGACGTTCACAGAAAGGTAGAGAAACTAACTGCGTTCTGTTTTATGGCAATAACGTTCAGGTTTGTGGGAGATAATCCCAAAAAATAAGAGAAATTAAAAAGTAAATCCAGAAGTCAGATGATTGACAGGGGCTGGGTAGGGTAGTTTTTCGAAATTTGAAAGCCCTGAGTCTCTTCCTTCAAAAGACTACACTCACTTTTGGCTGTGCCACTTCCTCCTGTCAATATGCGCCGGTTTCCGACTCAATGCCCTGAGATTTCTATAATCTTATATTTCACTAATAACAGTTAAAATAATTGGTAAACAAACATAATGCTGAAAATATACACTTTTACTGTATATCTCGGGCTTTAGAGGTTAACCCTGTGAGGCCCAAATTAAAAAGAAATTAGCAACTTCAGAGGCCAGAGGGTGGGACATATAAACACATTTACTATCAAATAGCATTGTGAGGCTGAACAACAGGACCAATTGACTATACATGTGCTTAAAGGGGAACTATCTTATAAATGGCTTTTTTCAGTGTTTACCATTGTTTCTTAGCTATGTGGACTTATATTAATAGGATATATGTCTCTAATTCTCATATTGGCGAATTCTTCCAATTCTCCTCTCACAATATTCACCCTCACTGAACTGAGTCATCTGAAAATGTGCATATCTGTGATGTCAGAGATTTCTCAGCTGCATAATAATGTGGCAGTTGATGTGGCAGTTGGCACCAGGCCACACAGTGGTTGGAGCCCAGCCTCAAAACGGCTTGAGGTAGAAAAATGCGGTTTTTAGTACTTGATTAGAAATACAAAACAATGCATTTAAAAAGAAAAAAACCTAGGTGTTCCATAGACTCACAGGAATTGTGTAAAAGTGCCCAAATAGTGAAAGAAATAGTAAAATAGTTCCCCTTTAACATTTTTTAAATAAACATTATTTTTTTAAATGGCTAAAAGTGATTTTGTAATTTTGCAACCGTGGGTCTCACAGGGTACTTTTAACCCTGTGAGGCCCAAATAAAAAAGACATTAGCAACTTCAGAGGCCAGAGGGTGAGACCTATAAACACATGAAGGGTGCCGTGACTGAAAAAAAAGGTTGAGAAACGCTGGTATATGGTGTGGCTCTTTGTGGTACCACAGTCATTTTTTTGTGGCTCTTAGTCTCTGACTGGTTGGCCACCCCTGCTATAGCCTATAGCAGGCCGTATTGATGACCCTATAGCAGCTGTATTGATGACCCTATAGCAGCTGTATTGATGACTCTATAGCAGCTGTATTGATGACTCTATAGCAGCTGTATTGATGACTCTATAGCAGCTGTATTGATGACTCTATAGCAGCTGTATTGATGACTCTATAGCAGCTGTATTGATGACTCTATAGCAGCTGTATTGATGACTATATAGCAGCTGTATTGATGACTCTATAGCAGCTGTATTGATGACTCTATAGCAGCTGTATTGATGACTCTATAGCAGCTGTATTGATGACTCTATAGCAGCTGTATTGATGACTCTATAGCAGCTGTATTGATGACTCTATAGCAGCTGTATTGATGACTATATAGCAGCTGTATTGATGACTCTATAGCAGCTGTATTGATGACTCTATAGCAGCTGTATTGATGACTCTATAGCAGCTGTATTGATGGCTCTAGCCTACATGGCTCTCAATTGTTACAGAGAGACATGTTATAATAACATAGATCCTCTATAGAGAGTGAATGTAGAAGACATGTTATAATAACATAGATCCTCTATAGAGAGTGGATGTAGAAGACATGTTATAATAACATAGATCCTCTATAGAGAGTGAATGTAGAAGACATGTTATAATAACATAGATCCTCTATAGAGAGTGGATGTAGAAGACATGTTATAATAACATAGATCCTCTATAGGGGCGGCTAGGTGGTGTAGTGGTCTAAGGCACTCGCCACCAGTGTGGAGACGCTAGGATTCGCGTGTTCGAATCCAGCTCTCCACATTGTTTTTCAGTTTGGCTGGTCGTCCGCAGTAATACACATTGGCCGTATTACGGGGAGGGAAAACTGAAGGGTGGGGATCGAACGTTGTGAACAAGCGACTCCTACAAGTCGGTTGGTGCGCCTGCGCAGTAGAATCAGGAAGTGTCGGGGGCAGCGTGAGCCTCCCACGCGTTACTCCTCGACACTGAGAGATCGAGCTGCGCAGGTGAAAAGATGCGACTGCTGTTACCTCAAGTACCGGAGGGGACTTGTGCTATGTATGACTTAGTCCACATTGCAGCCGGCTTGTGGGAGGCAAGAAACAGCGTTCGTGACAGGGGAGGGTTGAATTGGATGATACGAAATTGGGATGGGAGAAAAATATAGAAAAATGGGAGAAAAAGTGGATCAAAAAAAAACATAGATCCTCTATAGAGAGTGAATGTAGAAGACATGTTATAATAACATAGATCCTCTATAGAGAGTGGATGGAGAAGACATGTTATAATAACAGAGAATGGGGGGGGGGGGGGGGGGGGCATATTGACCAATCTTGTAAAAATGCTTTATATGCATCAGTCCGGAAATATTTACAACCACATCAAATATTTAACCATGTGATCGCTTATTATTAGTGATGATGACAAATAACGCAGTCGTCTGATTGGACAGGATGAGCTCTGGAGGGTTCCAGTAAAACCGCCAGAGAAGTGGGCGGGCTGAAGGAAAGGACTGTTACATCACAGAGAGAGGAGGAAAGGACTGTTACATCACAGAGAGAGGAGGGCGGGCTGGAGGAAAGGACTGTTACACATCACAGAGAGAGGAGGAAAGGACTGTTACATCACGGAGAGAGGAGGAAAGGACTGTTACATCACGGAGAGAGGAAGAAAGGACTGTTACGTCACAGAGAGAGGAGGAAAGGACTGTTACACATCACAGAGAGAGGAGGAAAGGACTGTTACATCACGGAGAGAGGAGGAAAGGACTGTTACATCACGGAGAGAGGAAGAAAGGACTGTTACGTCACAGAGAGAGGAGGAAAGGACTGTTACATCACAGAGAGAGGAGGAAAGGACTGTTACATCACAGCGAGATGAGGAAAGGACTGTTACATCACAGAGAGAGGAGGACGTTTATCTCCGCACACACACCACTAGGTTTGGACTTATACAAACTCAACAGATATATATATATATAAACTCAACAGATATATAACAGATATATATATATATATATAAACTCAACAGATATATATATATATATCAGATATATATATAAACTCAGCAGATATATATATATATATATATATAACAGATATAAACTCAGCAGATATATATATATATATATATATATATATATATATATATATATATATATATATATATATATATATATATATATATATATATATATAACAGATATATATATATATAAACTCAACAGATATATATATATATAACATATATATATATATATATATATATATATAAACTCAGCATATATATATATAACAGATATATATATATATAAACTCAGCAGATAGATATATATATATATAACAGATATATATATAAACTCAGCAGATATATATATATATATATATATATATATATATATATATATATATATATATATATATATATATATATATATATATATATATAATATAACAGATATATATAAACTCAGCAGATATAGATAATAATAATAATAATAATAATAATAATAATAATAATAATAATAATAATAATAATAATAATAATAATAATAATAATAATAATAATAATAATAATAATAATAATAATAATAATAATAATAATAATAATAATAATAATAATGACTTGGATTTATATAGCGCTCTTCATGACACCCAGAGCGCTTCACAGAGTCCATTATTCGTTCATACACAGTCATACCGGTGGTGGTAAGCTACAATTGCAGCCACAGCTGCCCTGAGGCAGACTCACGGAAGCGTGGCGAATAATCAACGCCTACGGCCCCTCCGACCACCACCAACATTCATTCACATGCATACACATTCATAACAGATATATATATATATCAACTCAGCAGATATATATATAAACTCAACAGATATATATAAACTCAGCAGATATATATATATCAGATATATATAAACTCAGCAGATATATATATATATAACATATATATATATAAACTCAACAGATATATATATATAACATATATATATATATATATATATATAAACTCAGCATATATATATATATAACAGATATATAAACTCAGCAGATATATATATATATAACAGATATATATAAACTCAGCAGATATATATATATATATAATATAACAGATATATATAAACTCAGCAGATATAGATATATATATATAACAGATATATATATATCAACTCAGCAGATATATATATATAAACTCAACAGATATATATATAAACTCAGCAGATATATATCTCCGAATGTCAACTGTAAATTATAATGCGCTCGTTCCGGATTTAGTTTGGTATTTGTCGGTTTAACCCTTTCACTGCCACACAACAGCCGGTTAACCCTTTACTATCACACAACCGACGGCGATGCTCCATCATTAGCGTCATTAGCTCCGCATCAAACATTTGTTTTTTTCTTTAAAAATATATATATATATATTATATCTTGCAGGCTGTATTGATGACCCTATAGCAGCTGTATTGATGACCCTATAGCACAGGGGTGGCCAACCAGTCAGAGACTAAGAGCCACAAAAAAATGACTGTGGTACCACAAAGAGCCACACCATATACCAGCGTTTCTCAACCTTTTTTTTCAGTCACGGCACCCTTCATGTGTTTATAGGTCTCACCCTCTGGCCTCTGAAGTTGCTAATGTCTTTTTTATTTGGGCCTCACAGGGTTAAAAGTACCCTGTGAGACCCACGGTTGCAAAATTACAAAATCACTTTTAGCCATTTAAAAAAATTATGTTTATTTAAAAAAATTTAAAGGGGAACTATTTTACTATTTCTTTCACTATTTGGGCACTTTTACACAATTCCTGTGAGTCTATGGAACACCTAGGTTTTTAAAAAAAAAAATGCATTGTTTTGTATTTCTAATCAAGTACTAAAAACCGCATTTTTCTACCTCAAGATCTTAAGCCGTTTTGAGGCTGGGCTCTAACCACTGTGTGGCCTGGTGCCAACTGCCACATCAACTGCCACATTATTATGCAGCTGAGAAATCTCTGACATCACAGATATGCACATTTTCAGATGACTCAGTTCAGTGAGGGTGAATATTGTGAGAGGAGAATTGGAAGAATTCGCCAATATGAGAATTAGAGACATATATCCTATTAATATAAGTCCACATAGCTAAGAAACAATGGTAAACACTGAAAAAAGCCATTTATAAGATAGTTCCCCTTTAAGCACATGTATAGTCAATTGGTCCTGTTGTTCAGCCTCACAATGCTATTTGATAGTAAATGTGTTTATATGTCCCACCCTCTGGCCTCTGAAGTTGCTAATTTCTTTTTAATTTGGGCCTCACAGGGTTAACCTCTTAAGCCCGAGATATACAGTAAAAGTGTATATTTTCAGCATTATGTTTGTTTACCAATTATTTTAACTGTTATTAGTGAAATATAAGATTATAGAAATCTCAGGGCATTGAGTCGGAAACCGGCGCATATTGACAGGAGGAAGTGGCACAGCCAAAAGTGAGTGTAGTCTTTTGAAGGAAGAGACTCAGGGCTTTCAAATTTCGAAAAACTACCCTACCCAGCTCACACCAGCCCCTGTCAATCATCTGACTTCTGGATTTACTTTTTAATTTCTCTTATTTTTTGGGATTATCTCCCACAAACCTGAACGTTATTGCCATAAAACAGAACGCAGTTAGTTTCTCTACCTTTCTGTGAACGTCTTGCAAAAAACGGTGTTGCAATATGATGAAAAATGGTGGAGAAATTTACATTATAAAAAAGATGGCAGAATTCAGTACTGTATCTACAAAACCTTCTGTTTAATCATCTTCCCTTTATTCATTTGCTTAGATTTTTCAGGTCTGGTCAATTTTAGCATGGTGTTATTTACAGTCAAAGATTTTTTTTTTTAAATAGAATTGATATTCTCCTTTGGTTCATTACAATTTACTCAAGCCTAGTAACAGACACACTATTTCTGACACTGATCCATATATGTCCCTAGATTCAGATACCAAGAACATGCAAATGGACCATTTAAATTTTTTTTTAAATGTTTATTCTACGTCCTTATGGAATGAGTGACATAAAAAAATAAAAAGTAAAAAAAAATAAAAAAGTAAATTTTTTTTTTTTTTTTTTGGATGGAAGAGCCGCACATTGACGGGCAAAGAGCCGCATGCGGCTCGCGAGCCGCGGGTTGGCCACCCCTGCTATAGCAGGCTGTATTGATGACCCTATAGCAGGCCATATTGATGACCCTATAGCCTATAGCAGGCTGTATTGATGACCCTATAGCCTATCGCAGCTGTATTGATGACCCTATAGCAGGCCGTATTGATGACCCTATAGCCTATAGCAGGCCGTATTGATGACCCTATAGCAGCTGTATTGATGACCCTATAGCAGCTGTATTGATGACTCTATAGCAGCTGTATTGATGACTCTATAGCAGCTGTATTGATGACTCTATAGCAGCTGTATTGATGACTCTATAGCAGCTGTATTGATGACTATATAGCAGCTGTATTGATGACTCTATAGCAGCTGTATTGATGACTCTATAGCAGCTGTATTGATGACTCTATAGCAGCTGTATTGATGACTCTAGCCTACATGGCTCTCAATTGTTACAGAGAGACATGTTATAATAACATAGATCCTCTATAGAGAGTGAATGTAGAAGACATGTTATAATAACATAGATCCTCTATAGAGAGTGGATGTAGAAGACATGTTATAATAACATAGATCCTCTATAGAGAGTGGATGGAGAAGACATGTTATAATAACAGAGAATGGGGGGGGGGGGGGGGGGGCATATTGACCAATCTTGTAAAAATGCTTTATATGCATCAGTCTGGAAATATTTACAACCACATCAAATATTTAACCATGTGATCGCTTATTATTAGTGATGATGACAAATAACGCAGTCGTCTGATTGGACAGGATGAGCTCTGGAGGGTTCCAGTAAAACCGCCAGAGAAGTGGGCGGGCTGAAGGAAAGGACTGTTACATCACAGAGAGAGGAGGAAAGGACTGTTACATCACAGAGAGAGGAGGGCGGGCTGGAGGAAAGGACTGTTACACATCACAGAGAGAGGAGGAAAGGACTGTTACATCACGGAGAGAGGAGGAAAGGACTGTTACATCACGGAGAGAGGAAGAAAGGACTGTTACGTCACAGAGAGATGAGGAAAGGACTGTTACACATCACAGAGAGAGGAGGAAAGGACTGTTACATCACGGAGAGAGGAGGAAAGGACTGTTACATCACAGAGAGAGGAGGAAAGGACTGTTACATCACAGCGAGATGAGGAAAGGACTGTTACATCACAGAGAGAGGAGGACGTTTATCTCCGCACACACACCACTAGGTTTGGACTTATACAAACTCAACAGATATATATATATAAACTCAACAGATATATAACAGATATATATTAATATATATATCTATAAACTCAACATATATATATATATATATAAACTCAGCAGATATATATATATATATCAGATATATATATAAACTCAGCAGATATATATATATATATAACAGATATATATAAACTCAGCAGATATATATATATATATAACAGATATATATATATATATATATATATATATATATATATATATATATATATATATAAACTCAGCATATATATATATAACAGATATATATATATATATAAACTCAGCAGATAGATAGATATATATAATATGAACAGATATATATAAACTCAGCAGATATAGATAATAATAATAATAATAATAATAATAATAATAATAATAATAATGACTTGGATTTATATAGCGCTCTTCATGACACCCAGAGCGCTTCACAGAGTCCATTATTCGTTCATACACAGTCATACCGGTGGTGGTAAGCTACAATTGCAGCCAGAGCTGCCCTGAGGCAGACTCACGGAAGCGTGGCGAATAATCAACGCCTACGGCCCCTCCGACCACCACCAACATTCATTCACATGCATACACATTCATAACAGATATATATATATATCAACTCAGCAGATATATATATAAACTCAACAGATATATATATAAACTCAGCAGATATATATATATATATCAGATATATATAAACTCAGCAGATATATATATATATCAGATATATATATATAAACTCAGCAGATATATATATATATATATATATAACATATATATATATAAACTCAGCAGATATATATATTATATAACATATATATATATAAACTCAGCAGATATATAATATATATATATATATAACAGATATATTATATATATATATATATATATATATATATATATATATATATATATATATATATATATATATATATATATATATATATATATATATAAACTCAACAGATATATATATATAACATATATATATATATATATATATATATATATATATATATATATATATATATATATATATATATATATATATATATAAACTCAGCATATATATATATATATATATATATAACAGATATATAAAACTCAGCAGATTATATATATAACAGATATATATAAAACTCAGCAGATATATATATATATATATATATATAAATATATATATATATATATATATATATATATATATATATATAATATAACAGATATATATAAAACTCAGCAGATATAGATATATATATATAACAGTATATATATATCAACTCAGCAGATATATATATAAACTCAACAGATATATATATAAACTCAGCAGATATATATCTCCGAATGTCAAACTGTAAATTATAATGCGCTCGTTCCGGATTTAGTTTGGTATTTGTCGGTTTAACCCTTTCACTGCCACACAACAGCCGGTTAACCCTTTACTATCACACAACCGACGGCGATGCTCCATCATTAGCGTCATTAGCTCCGCATCAAACATTTGTTTTTTTCTTTAATAATATATATATATATATTATATCTTGCAGCATATTTTAAGTTTTTCTTTCTTATATTAAAATATATTTCGTTTTTTAAGAATTTTGTAAAGGATAGGCAAAAATAAGCACGTGCTTCAGCCTTCATTCCTTTTTTTCGGTCATTGATTTTGGATTTTGTCTGTGAGCTTACTTTGAATATGTACATTCGTGATTTTTTCTTTTTTCTTCACACGGGTGTTTTTGATTTGTCTGTAAATAAGACCGTAAAATAAAAAAATAAAACTTGAAACTTGAAGTTGCTGTCGTGTAACGAGTGTAGTTGTAGCGGCAGCCTCCTCTCGCTGCTCGGCTCTGACTGAGAGGAGCTGCTGCCGGAGCTTCTTATAAAGCCTCTAAAAATAGCTCACCTTTCACTGCCTTCTGTGGCCGGAGTGACGGACCGCGAGTGCCAATGAGCTCTCGTCGTTTCGCATTTTAATTGGACGCCGGCAGCAGGCATGCGTTGTTCATGGGACGGGGTCCCACGTGGTGCGTGTCACCCCAGATGATTTCAATAACGCACCACTGGCCGGCAGTGGTGCGTTATTGAAATCATCTGGGGTGACACGCACCACGTGCACGCGCGCTCCCTGCGCGTGCGCGCGCTCCCGCGAA
>NW_028169141.1:0-11857 GCF_963971535.1 Notolepis coatsorum | reverse complement strand
AATAAATAAATAAATAAATAAATAAATAAATAAATAAATAAATAAATAAATAAATAAATAAATAAATAAATAAATAAATAAATACACCCCGTCTGCACCCTGCTTCACATGTATTCAGTTTCTCACATTAAAACCTGCCCAATACAAACTCTCATACTGCTGGCCACAGAGCACTTCCACTGGAAGAGGTGCATGTTACTGTAAGTGCCTTGCACACACCTCAGTAGCAGTTGTTGAAAGAGGGGAACCTTTTACTGCTTCACAATACATGTATATTAGAATCTCACATTGGCCTGTAAATGTAAAAAGAATTCAACAATATTTTAAAGGAACACTGCAATATTATGCTCCTACCATGTGTCATGGAGAAGAACCCTGTTGGCCACCCGCCCCCCTGCGGACGGGTGTTTCCCAGGGCTCGGTCCTAGGACCCCTTCTCTTCTCCCTCTACACTAAATCTCTGGGTAACATTATCACGTCTCATGCCTTCTCGTATCATTGTTATGCCAATGATACTGTAGCCCTCACCTCCATAGCCATGAAGTGCTTTGAGAAGCTAGTGAAGGGCTACATCTGTTCCTCCCTCCCCATCAACCTGGACCCTCTGCAATTTGCATATCGCCCCAACAGGTCCACGTAGGACGCCATAGCCCATGTGCTGCACACAGCAGCATCACACCTGGACAAGAGGCAGGGGAACTATGTGAGAATGCTGTTCATCGACTACAGCTCAGCATTCAATACCATAGTCCCCTCCAAACTCATAGCCAAGCTCAGGGACCTGGGCTTGAACTATGACCTCTGCCAGTGGGTCTTGGACTTCCTGACGGGCAGACCCCAGGTGGTAAGAGCCGGCAACTGCACCTCCTCATCCATCACGCTCAACATAGGGGCCCCCCAGGGCTGTGTTCTGAGCCCCCTCCTCTACTCCCTGTACACACATGACTGCGTAGCACAGCGGAACAACAACACCATCATCAAATTGGCTGATGACACAGTAGTGGTGGGCCTGATCTCTGCCAACGACGAAAGGGCCTACCTGGAAGAGGTAGAGAACCTGTCACAGTGGTGTCAGGAGAACTGCCTCTCCCTGAACGTCAGCAAAACAAAAGAGATGATTGTGGACTTCAGGAGGTCGGGGGTCAAGGACTACAGCCCCCTCAGCATCGACGGGGCACCGGTTGAGAGAGTGAACAGTTTCAAGTACCTCGGAGCCCACATATCCGAGGACTTGACATGGACCACACACATTGACAGTGTTGTGAAGAAGGCACGACAACGCCTCTACTTCCTCAGGCGCCTAAGGAAGTTCCAAGTCAGTCAGAAGATCCTTAGGAACTTCTACTCATGTACAATAGAGAGCATCCTGACCGGCAACATCACCTCCTGGTTTGGGAATAGCACTGCACAAGACCGTAGCAGACTACAAAGAGTGACACGTTCAGCCGAACGCACAATTGGAGGGGGGCTTCCCACCCTCCAGAACATTTACAACAAGCGGTGCAAGGGGAAGGCTAAGAGAATTATTAAGGACTCGAGCCACCCGAACAACTGCCTCTTTGAACTGCTGCGGTCAGGCAAGCGATACCGGAGTCTTAAGGCGAGCACAGAAAGACTCAGAAGAAGCTTCTATCCCCAGGCCATCAGGCTGCTAAACGAACAATAATCACTATGCAACAACCATCAAATGCACACAGCACACACACCCACACGCACACACTCACTCAAACAAACAACACACTGCAGCACCCACTCTCCACACTTTAGATCACACAAACACACTTACACTTTATATTATTGATAAAGGATTTGCACTACAACTCGTACACCTACTGTGAATTGTACCTAAATTGCACCTCGTCCCATTTCTCCATTTCTGCCTTGCACTATATAGTATTGTATATTTGTACACTGCACAGTATTGTATATTGTATGGTAACTACGTCTATTCTGCATCGAACATTGTACATATGTCTAAACTGAACACTGTGACCTCATTTTTTTTACTTCTAATTTTACTATGTTATTTTATTTCATACTTATCTTGTCTTGCACAGTCTCTGGAGCGCAACAGTAAGAAGCATTTTGTATAAAAGTATTCTGTACTTCTGTATGACAACTATTAAAGAAACTTGAAACTTGAAACAATGATACTCAACTCTTCCTCTCCTTCCCTCCCTCAGATATCCACGTCTCTGAGCGGATCTCGGCCTGTCTGTCCGACATCTCCGCCTGGATGACGACCAACCACCTCAAACTGAACCTAAGCAAAACAGAATTGCTCCACCTGCCGACCAAATCCTCCCCCCTGACCGTCCTTTCCATCACAGTCGAGAATGCAGCTGTGACCGCGTCCCCGACCGCCAAGAACCTTGGTGTTGTCCTCGACGACCAGTTGAACTTCTCTGCTCACATCGCAGCGACAACCAGAACCTGCAGATTCCTCCTAAGCAACGTGAGAAGGATCCGCCCCTTCCTGACAAAAGAAGCCACCCAACTCCTCGTCCAATCAACAGTCATCTCCCGCCTCGACTACTGCAACACACTGCTTGCTGGCCTCCCGGCCACTGCCACCAAGCCTCTTCAACTCATTCAGAACGCAGCGGCCCGCCTGATCTCAAACCTACCAAAGTCGGCCCATCTCACCCCACTTCTTAGGGACCTGCACTGGCTCCCCATTAGAGATTAGATTAGATTTTTTAATGACCACCCAGCCAGGCTGGTGGAATTTGTTTTCAGTGCAGCATTGTTACAGCATTGTTCCAACATAGAACATATAACATCACTTACATACTACATGCAGTTAAATACATAAATACATAAATACATAATTACAAGACCACAATATCAAAGTTTATGTCCATGTCCATAGCAACAGAGGTAGGGGGGGTTGCGGGGGGGGGGGGGGGTTGTTACAGGGAGTTCAGTGTCCGTATGGCAGTGGGGAAGAAGCTGTTTTTAAACGGGATGTTTTGGTGGTCAGGGATCTATAGCGCCTCCCGGAGGGCAGCAGCTGGAAGATGTGGTGTGCTGGGTGAGTGGGGTCAGAGATCATTTTTCAAGCTCTTCTTATTGTGCTTTGGCGGTGGAGTGATTCGAGAGATGGGAGGGGGGGTGCGGATTATTTTGGAGGATTTATTGATTATTCTTTGGAGTTTGTTTTTGGAGTTAGTGTCCAGACTGCTGTACCAAACTGTTATGGAGAAGGTGAGGATGCTTTGAATGATGGCCTGGTAGAAACGGAGCAGGAGATGTTTTCTGATTCTGTATTTTTTGAGCTGGCGGAGGAAGAAGGGTCTTTGATTGGCTTTTTTGTGGATGTGGTCTGTGTCGGTTTTCCATTGCTTATGTGGGTGCCGAGAAATTTGAAGGAGTCTGTGGTGATTATGGGTTTGCCGGAGATGGATATGGGGGTTTTGGGGTTTGGCTGGCGTCTGAAGTCGATGATGAGTTCTTGGGTTTTTGATGAGTTGAGGAGGAGGTTATTGTCTGTGCACCAGGTGATTGTGTGGTTGATCTGTGTACGGTATTCTGTTTCATTATTGTCTGTGATGAGGCCTATAAGGGTTGTGTCGTCTGCATATTTGTAGATTTTGACGGAGTTGTGGAGGGATATGAGCAGGTTGGTGTATAGGGAGAAAAGCCAGGGTAAAAGGACGCAGCCTTGGGGGGCTCCTGTGCTGAGATATAGAGGGTGGGATGTGATGTTGTTTATTTTGACCTTCTATTGTCTGTTGGAGAGGAAGCTGTGGATCCAGTGACAGATGCAGGGGTCAATGTTCATGTCCAGTAGTTTATTGATGAGTTTGGCTCATCTGTTGGGAGTTTGCAATCACCTCGGGAGAGTACATAGGTTGCAGACTCCCCTCCAGTCCTTGTCGGGTCGTTCTGTGTTCTGGACTCTGTGTTCGTTCTGTATCTGTATCTGTGTACACTCTGTGTTCATGGAGTTCTGTACGTTACCATCCTGTACGTTACCATCACCTGCCGCGTCTCCGGCGTGAGACGACGTGCCAGCCATCACCACCTGTCGCCGTTTGCCTGGAGTGGGACACCGTCTTCGCTCTCTAATTCTCTACGGGAGGTTTTCCAGTGTTCCCACTCCAGACGTCAAGCCGGCTCGTCATCGCTCCTGATTCCACGGGAGGAAGGCATCTCTTCGTGATCCTCGTTCCTGGGGGTGAGGCTCGTCGTCGCTCCCTAGTATTCCACGGGAGGACGGCGTGTGCCCATCCCGTTCCCCTTGGACCCAGGCTCGTCGTCGCTCCCTAGTATTCCACGGGAGGACGGCGTGTTCCCATCCCGGTCCCCTGGGACCCCCTTTGTTCTGCGCTGCCCGTCTGCAGCATCCGAAGAGGAGGAGGAGGATCTCCGTGCCAGGCCCCGCTGTCGGGCCCCTGTTCCCGTGCCAGGCCCCCGCCGTCGGGCCCCTGTTCCCGTGCCAGGCCTCCGCCGTCGGGCCCCTGTCCCCGTGCCAGGCCTCCGCCGTCGGAACCCTGTCCTCATCCCTGTAAGCAGCTCTGGCCCTCACCCTGTCCAAGGCCTTAACCCTGTTCTCTGTCCCTGTCTCCAGCCCACCTCTCCGGGCCTCTGTCCCTGTCCCCCTCTCCAGTGCCCCTGTTCCTGGCCCTGACACTTAGCCCTGGTCCTTAGCCCTGGCCCTTAGCCTTAGTCCCTTAGCCTGTTCGCCTCTTAAAGGCACAGTGCCGCATTTTCCAGATTTCCTTGACTCTAGTGTTTTTGTGTTTTCCCTTAAAGGGACTGTGCCGCTTTTTGTTCTATAATAAATATTTGCCCTGTTTTGGCTTACTCTCATACCTGTCTTGTGTTGTGCGATTGGGGTCGGTTACAAACCATAACAGTATCACTGTATATATTATACTACAACTCTGTACATACATTTGATTAGCACTACACTCAGTAGTACTGCTACATTTGCACTCTGGTTGGATGCCAAACTTATTTTGGTTGTAGCCTACTGTACTTGTGCTGTATAATGATTAAAATACATTTGAATCTAATCAAATCGAATCTAAATCTAATCTTATCTTGTTTAGTTTCTAAATGGCGTTTAATTTTTGACGGCGTCATGCGTTCATGCATGTTATGACCCTGGCTCATGGGCACGCAACCTATGTGCAAACCAACACCAAAACCCCGTGCTCTAACTCAAAGTGCTACTATATCAAGGAACTATTAATGTAAATGTAAACGAATGTACTAATGTAAACCCAACGGACAAGGACTGGAAGAACCTGACAGCTCTTCCTCTAAGCACAGACACTGCATGTGTTACTAGGGCTGGCTTTAAAGCTCCCAGCAGGTAACCAATCAGCACTAATTGGCTAATTGGCAGCCCTCACCTGCATGCCCCGTGACACAGGAGTGATCAGGCCTGCCTGCACAGTGACACAGGAGTGATCAGGCTCCTGGTACATAACACCTCCCCCACCAAACTGGTTGCCCCAGAGGCAACCACCACACAACAACCCATAAACAAAACAAAAAAAAACAACTGTGACCCATTAGTTGTCAGGGCCACCACCACAACAGTGATAGCGGGTCGGCCCCTGTCGAACACGACCACCAACCGTGTTGTATGCTCCCTTTCAACAGGCCCCTCCACCGATACCGACCTGTCAAAAATAGACTGCAAACCAAAATCAACCTGAGAACTGCGCTCAACAGAACAGAACACAGCAAAACAAAAACCATAGATCACTGATACCACCACCGCGCCCATATCCATCCCACCTGGCACTGGCAGTCCAGGATACTGCAAACCGTGAACATCCAGAGTAGGATGTACCGCCTCAGGTACAGCCCCACCGTACCTGGAACATGGCAGTACGACAGTCACAAAAACGTCTGGAACACCATCTAAAATGGCGTCACCCAAAATAACATTGTCCTGATCAAAATCAAAATGGCTGCCACTCAACAGACCAGGTCGCGAAGGCGGCTCCTGCTCCACAGGACACAGGTAACTAGGTTGACCATCACACCTAGTGCATGGCAGAGAATCAGTGTGGACATGTGGATCAATGTCAGAATCATCAACTGACATACTGGGACCATCCCTGCCCACAAGTGAAACATTAGGGACAATAGAGCTACTGTGGGAAGGCTGGCAGCCTAAGTCAGGCTTAGTAGCCTCTCCAACTAGAACGGTGTCACATGAAACAACAGCACCTCTCATAGCATCCTTCCCACACCCCTCCTCCAATTCGTTCGTGGCCTCAGCCACCATACAGGCTGGGAAGACCCTGAGACACTGCGCTGCCATACCATCTCCTGCCACATGCTTCTCCGGCACGCATGTCAACTCTGGTTTCACCACCGGGCTTAACACAAAGCCACAATCAAGAGAATCATTATGCAGAGGTAGATCCACAGTGTGCTTTCCAAAATTCTTAACAGGTACACATTTTAATTCAACAAAGAATGTGTAATGTCCCAAGTCGAAGTATCAACAACATCACTTTTGTCCTTTGACATTTCCCGAGCCACAGCACACACAGGAAACACTCCTGGATGTTTCTGTGCCAGCTCATTAGGGACCTCAGAAACCACAGGAATGGGAGTTACAACCGGAGTAGCCAACACTTTGTCACCAGCCAAATCATTCCCTAGAATGAAGGACACCCCCTTTATGGGAATGTGAGAACATACCCCCACAACAACATTGCCTGATACTAAGGGAGAATTGAGCGTGACCTCATGCAAAGGTGCATCCACAAATCCACCCCCAAAGCCCCGAACAACGACACCGGAATGCAAAGAAGAGTTTTCTGAAAACGGCAAAACCCCCTCCAGAATGAGGGACTGAAAAGCACCGGTATCTCTCCAAATTGTTATAGCCTGTTTGGACTCTAGTGCATTAGTCAGGGAAACAAATCCATTCATCATAAACCTTGAGGAACCCTCGAGCTCTTTGTCCACACGTTTGATACTTCCCCCATCCCCATCTAACATTGGCATAGGCGTTCTGCATATGGTGTCTACCAGAGCCACGGTTCTGACATTTTTCTGCTCAAGCACCGGGCACCCAGCAACGATATGGCCAGGTTCTTTACAGTAGAAACAGATAATCCCTTCTGGGAATGCACCAGAAGAACCACCCCGCCTAGGAGGTGAAGTTAACTGACCAGCAGACACAGGTTTTGGGAAACGGCCCCCCTGAACAGGACGCCTATCCCCGAACTCAACACGGTAGTCCTCCAAAAACACGGACTTGTGTGTCAACACAAACTCATCAGCGAAGACAGCGGCGTCGCCTATCTTCGATACCTTACGCTCATTTAGATGTGTGGAAACGGTATCAGGAACACATCTTTTAAATTCCTCTAGGAGAATCAACTGCCTAAGCTGCTCTCTTGACTCTGCCTTCTGAAAAGTGCACCACCTGTCAAACAGGTTCTCCTTCTCCCTTCCAAATTCAACATAAGACTGCCCCTCCGACCTGCGATAACCTCTAAACCGCTGACGATAGGCCTCGGGGACCAACTCATAAGCCCTCAAAATGGAAGCTTTAACCAGCTCATAATCAGCGCTTTGTTCAAGGGACAGAGCAGTGTAGGCTTCTTGTGCCCTACCAACTAAAACACATTGCAGCAGCAGTGTCCAGGCAGTATCAGGCCACTTCAATGTGGTTGCCACCCGTTCAAAAAGGGGAAAATATCTTTCCACGTCTTTCTCAAAAAATGGTGGCACCATCCTAATATTCCTGCCTACATCAAACCCGGAACGTGACTCTGGATGCAGAGCACCCGCCTGCAAGGCAGCATGCTTATATTCAAGCTCCTTCTGTGCACGCTCGTGCTCCAGCAACATTTGTTTCTCCTTAAACTCACGCTCCTCACGCTCATGCTCATGCTCACGCTCCTCTTTCCTCTCTCTCTCCTTAAGCTCACGCTCCTCTTTCCTCTCTCTCTCCTTAAGCTCACGCTCCTCTTTACTCTCTCTCTCCTTAAGCTCACGCTCCTCTCTCCTCTCCTCACGCTCTCGCTCTAGCTGCCTTTCCTTAAACTCCAACTCCCTAATCCTCCACTCACCCTCTACACCAGGTAATAGCTGAGACGCGCCAGACGAAGGAGGCTCCTCCACCCTCTCCTCAAGCACCTGCTCCCTAATGAGTAACACCCTTAAAGCACTCAAGGCAGTCGGCTTCAAACGTTTCTCACCTGCAGAAAGCTCTACCCTGTAGTGTACAGCAAGTTCTAGAAGTTGTTCATTGGAAAACTTTTCCAACATGTCATGAGACGGGCGATCAACAAAGTCCTTGATGGAAGCCATCGTCACTGTACCAGCCACCACAAGCTACACACTTTACCTCACAGTCACGAAGAACCACTAACGAACCACGAAGACCCCCCTAATGAACCACTGAAGAACCACGAAGAACCACTGAAGAACCATGAAGAACCACTGAAGAACCACTGAAGAATGCTAAATGCCAATAATAACAACCAGAAGGGAACGCGGTGGAAATGTGAGCTCTACGGAGCGCACCTTTCTAGGTTGCAAAAAAAAATTAAATAAAAATAAAACACACAGCATAAGTAGTCACATCAAATTACAAACAAATATGGCATACTCACCTGTTTGATGAAATGGCTCAAGCCCCCACGTTACACCATATGTAACGAACACCACCCAAACCATAATACCATGACACCCCGTGTAACACAAAAAAAAACCACCAAACAAATTTCTAGGGGTAAAATATCCCGGATGAGCCCCCAACTGTTATGACCCTGGCTCATGGGCATGCAACCTATGTGCAAACCAACACCAAAACCCGTGCTCTAACTCAAAGTGCTACTATATCAAGGAACTATTAATGTAAACTAATGTACTAATGTAAACCCAACGGACAAGGACTGGAAGAACCTGACAGCTCTTCCTCTAAGCACAGACACTGCATGTGTGTTACTAGGGCTGGCTTTAAAGCTCCAAGCAGGTAACCAATCAGCACTAATTGGCTAATTGGCAGCCCTCACCTGCATGCCCCGTGACACAGGAGTGATCAGGCCTGCCTGCACAGTGACACAGGAGTGATCAGGCTCCTGGTACATAACAATGCACCACAACACACTGAGGTGCCTCTCCTTTGTCCTCAATTTAAGAAAACTAGGGATGTCCGATATTATCGGCCTACCGATATTATTGGCCGATATTGGCATTAAAATGTAATATCGGAAATGATCGGTATCGGTTTTCAAAAAAAATAATCTTTCTTTTTTTACATTTTGTTTAACCTTTATTTACCCAGGCAAGCAAGTAAGAACAAATTCTTATTTTATGTATTGTCAAAAGTATGCATAATGTTGTGTTAATTCCATGACATATCGGTATCGGTCGATATCGGTATCGGAAATTAAGAGTTGGACAATATCGGTATATCGGATATCGGTAAACAAGCCAATATCGAACATCCCTAAAGAAAACCCATATTTCAAGTTTCAAGTTTCTTTAATAGTTGTCATACAGAAGTACAGAATACTTTTATACAAAATGCTTCTTACTGTTGCGCTCCAGAGACTGTGCAAGACAAGATAAGTATGAAATAAAATAACATAGTAAAATTAGAAGTAAAAAAAAAATGAGGTCACAGTGTTCAGTTTAGACATATGTACAATGTTCGATGCAGAATAGACGTAGTTACCATACAATATACAATACTGTGCAGTGTACTAATATACAATACTATATAGTGCAAGGCAGAAATGGAGAAATGGGACGAGGTGCAATTTAGGTACAATTCACAGTAGGTGTACGAGTTGTAGTGCAAATCCTTTATCAATAAATATAAAGTGTAAGTGTGTTTGTGTGATCTAAAGTGTGGAGAGTGGGTGCTGCAGTGTGTTGTTTGTTTGAGTGAGTGTGTGCGTGTGGGTGTGTGTGCTGTGTGCATTTGATGGTTGTTGCATAGTGATTATTGTTCGTTTAGCAGCCTGATGGCCTGGGGATAGAAGCTTCTTCTGAGTCTTTCTGTGCTCGCCTTAAGACTCCGGTATCGCTTGCCTGACCGCAGCAGTTCAAAGAGGCAGTTGTTCGGGTGGCTCGAGTCCTTAATAATTCTCTTAGCCTTCCCCTTGCACCGCTTGTTGTAAATGTTCTGGAGGGTGGGAAGCCCCCCTCCAATTGTGCGTTCGGCTGAACGTGTCACTCTTTGTAGTCTGCTACGGTCTTGTGCAGTGCTATTCCCCAAACCAGGAGGTGATGTTGCCGGTCAGGATGCTCTCTATTGTACATGAGTAGAAGTTCCTAAGGATCTTCTGACTGACCTTGGAACTTCCTTAGGCGCCTGAGGAAGTAGAGGCGTTGTCGTGCCTTCTTCACAACACTGTCAATGTGTGTGGTCCATGTCAAGTCCTCGGATATGTGGGCTCCGAGGTACTTGAAACTATTTAATTTAATGCAGCCGGTGTTGTATCTGCGTCTCACCATGTTTACAAAACGTGCATACAGTATGAGCGCATTACTCTCATGACTGGCAGCCCAACGCTATACTGCACACGCACCGTGGCGGGGCGACAGTGGCTCAGGAGGAGGTCGAGCAGTCATCTGTTCATCGGAAGGTTCCCGGTTTGATTCCCGCTCCTCCCGGGCAGCATGTCGAAGTATCCTTGAGCAAGACACTTAACCCCTAAGTGCTCCCGATGAGCAGGTCGGCATCTTGCATTCGGCCGTCGATGTGTGAGTGGGTGGGTGTGTGGGTGAACGTGAGGAACAAAACTGTAAAGCGCTTTGGATAAAAGTGCTATATTTAATGCATTTACCATTGTAATGTATGTCCTTCAAAATAAAAGCACAGCATCAGAATTATTTTTTGACTTTTTTCCCTTACCCCCCCCCCCCCCCCCACACGACCACACATGACCACACACACACAGACACACACACACACACACACACGCACACACACACACACGCACACACACACACACACACACACACACACACGCACACACACATCTGCTACCCACCAGAACCTAAAGAATCAAGATGCTGACCCGTTATTGGGGGGTATGCTAAGTATGGGTCAGACTCCAGCCTGCGGGGGGGGGGCCTCCAGTGGTGTCAGGGCTGTGGGGAGTTCACTGCCACTCAACCCTAATGAGTTTAAAAAACCTGTCAGCACGGATAACACTCCACTCACAGCGCGCGGAGGCTGGGCAGAATACACTGTATATAAGCAACACGTAAATGCAGGGGACAGATATATACAACGTGAAGTACAGTGCATTCATATAGGGCAGACCCGATGGGCCGCGGCGGCCACTCAGTGACAACTAATATTTCATAAGTCATAGGTGGCCAGAGACGTTTTAGTGTGCCTGAGGGGTCCTTTGCGGGCCAGGCCTCCTGTAAATCTGTCACTCATTTCCTCCCATTTTAAAGACTGTATCAAATACGGTTCAAAGGCCCCCTCTCTCCAGTGACCTCTCCCCCAGAGTTTGAATTATTTTCACTTTTTTCTTCTTTTTTTTTTTAAAGTCTTTTTAAAAGAAGAGCAAACAACATGTGACGATACCTGCTATAGCTGACACGGACGCTTGACACGGTCACATCCTACCAGTCGCAATCTTATATCTACCCCCGCCGCACTCACCTTGACCTGGGTTTAACTGCAGGGATTGTGACAGATTAGCATACATTCTACGTTTGAGTATGAACCATGTTAGACCCTTCGCTGGCTGGCTGTTCTCTGAGGTCTTATGATATTTCCTCCCCCCTTGGCTGTAAACTGAATTGACACTACTGAATTACATAAAGCAATAAACTGATTATACTGTGTCACGGTATCATGCTAGTCGCTAATGCCGTTTTATTTATTAGACTTTTATGTACC